>NW_028270142.1:1896114-1898614 GCF_037043375.1 Chiloscyllium plagiosum
TGTGGGGTGTATTGGTGTGTGGGGTGTGGGTGTGTGTGTGGGTGAGTGTGTGGGTGTGCATGGGGTGTGTGTGTGGGTGTGTGTGGGTGTGTGTGGGGGTGGGTGTGGGTGTGTGTGGGTGTGGGTGTGGGTGGGTGTAGGTGTGGGTGGGCGTGTGTGTGGGTGTGGGTGTGTATGGGGTGTGGGTATGTGTGGGTGTGTGTGGGTGTGTATGGGATGTGGGTGTGCATGGGGTGTGGGTGTGTGTGGGTGTGGGTGGATGTGTGTGTGGGTTTGTGTGGGTGTGGGTATGTGTGGGTGTGTGTGGGTGTGGGTGTGGGTGTGTGTGTGGGTGTGTATGGGAGGTGTGTGTGTGGGTGTGGGTGTGTATGGGGTGTGGGTGTGGGTGTGTGTGTGGGTGTGTATGGGAGGTGTGTGTGTGGGTGTGGATGTGTATGGGGTGTGGGTTTTTGTGTGTGTGTGTGGGCATTGTGTGTGTGGGTGTGTGTGGGTGTTATGTGGTGTGGGTGTTTATGGGGTGTGTGTGGGTGTGTGTGTGGGTGTGTGTGGGTGTGTATGTGGGTGTGGGTGTGTGTGGGGTGTGGGTGTGTATGGGGTGTGGGTGTGTGTGTGTGGGTGTGTGTGTGGGTGTGTGTGGGTGTGTATGTGGGTGTGTGGGTGTGGGTGTGTATGGGGTGTGGGTGTGTTTGGGGTGTGTGTGGGTGTGCATGTGTGGGTGTGTGTGGGTGTGTGGGGTGGGGGTGTGTTTGGGGGGTGTGTGGGTGTGTGTGTGTGGTGGTGTGGGAATGTGTGGGTGTGTTTGGGGTGTGTGTGGGTGTGTGTGTGTGTGTGGGTGTGTGTGGGTGTGTGTGGGTGTGTATGGGGTGTGGGTGTGTGTGGGGTGTGGGTGTGTATGGGGTGTGGGTGTGTGTGGGTGTGTGTGTGGGTGAGTGTGGGTGTGTATGTGGGTGTGTGGGTGTGGGTGTGTGTGGGTGTGGGGGTGTGTGGTGGTGTGTGTGTATGGGGTGTGGGTGTGTTTCGGGTGTGTGTGGGTGTGCATGTGTGTGTGTGTGTGGGTGTGTGTGGGGTGTGGGTGTGTTTAGGGTGTGTGTGGGTGTGTGTGTGGGGGTGTGGGTATGTGTGGGTGTGGGTGTTTTTGGGGTGTGTGTGTGTGTGGGTGTGGGTGTGTGTGTGGGTGTGTGGGTGTGGGTGTGTGTGGGTGTGGGGGTGTGTGGTGGTGTGTGTGTATGGGGTGTGGGAGTGTTTCGGGTGTGTGTGGGTGTGTGTGGGGTGTGGGTGTGTTTGGGGTGTGTGTGGGTGTGTGTGTGTGTGTGGGTGTGGGTGTGGGTGTGATGGGTGCGCGTGGGTGTGTTTGGGGTCTGTGTGGGTGTGTGTGGGTGTGGGTGTGGGTGTATGTTGAGTGTGGGCGTGTTTGGGGTGTGTGTGGGTGTGTGGGCCTGTGTGGGTGTGTATGGCATGTGTGTATGTGGGTTTGCATGGGGTGTGTGTGTGGGTGTGGGTGTGTATGGGGTGTGGGTGTGTGTGTAGGTGTGTGTGTGTGGGTGTGTATGGGGTGTGTGGGTTTGTGTGTGGGTGTGTGTGTGTGTGGGTGTGTATGGGGTGTGTGTGTGTGTGGGTGTGGGTGTGTATGGGGTGTGGGTGTGAGTGGGGTGTGTGTGTATGGGATGTGGCTGTGTGTGGGTGTGGGTGTGGGTGTGGGTGGCTGTGTGTGGGTGTGTGTGTGTGGGTGTGGGTGTGTATGGGGTGTGTATGGGTGTGTATGGGGTGTGTGAGGGTGTGTGCGTGTGTGTGTGGGTGTGCATGGGGTGTGTGAGTGTGTGGGTGCACATGGGGTGTGTGTGTGTGTGCATGGGATGTGACTGTGTGTGAGTGGGTGTGTACGGGATATATGGGTGTCTATTGGAGTGTGGGTGTGGGTGTGTGTGGGTGTGGGTGTGTGTGTGGGGGTGTGGGTGTGTTTGGGGGTGTGGGTGTGTTTGAGGTGCGTGTGGGTGTGTTTGGGTGTGGGTGTGGGTGTGTGGGTATGTGAGGGTGTGTGTGGATGTGGGTGTCGGTGTGTGGGTGTGCGTGGGTGGGGGTGTGTGTAGGGTGTGGGTGTGTTTGTGGTGTGTGTCGGTGTGTGTGTGTGGGGTTGTGGGTGTGTGTGGGTGTGGGTGTGTGTGGGGTGTGGGTGTGTTTGGGGTGTGTGTGGGTGAGTGGGGGTGTGGGTGTGGGTGTGTGTGGGTGTGTGTGGGTGTGTGTGGATGTGGGTGTGTGTGTGTGTGGGGGGTGTGGGTGTGGGTGTGTTTGGGGTGTGTGTGTGGGTGTGGGTATGTGTGGGGTGTGGATGTGTTTGTGGTGTGTGTGGGTGTGTGTGTGGGGGTGGTGTGGGTGTGTGTGGGTGTGTTTGGGGTATGTGTGGGTGTGTGTGGGGGTGGGTGTGTGTGGGTGTGGGGTATGTGGGTGTAGGTGTGGGTGGGTGTGGGAGTGTGTGTGGGAGTGTGGGTGTGTGTGGGTGTGG
>NW_028270142.1:1948614-1958614 GCF_037043375.1 Chiloscyllium plagiosum
TTATCTTAGTCCACCCCAATCCAACACCAACAGCTCCACATCATTTTACTAATGATCATGACGGTATTGATTTATCCTGTCAAAATGGACAATTTCATGTTTTCCCACACTGTATTCTATTTAATAGATTCTTGTCCACTTAAACTACCTATAACTGTTGTCTTCTTAACTTACTTTTCCTATCTTTGAGTCATCAACAAATTTGGCAACTCTACCTCCCCTTCCTTCATCCAAATTATTTCACTGAATTATAAATACTGCTGTGTCTCTTGTTCCAACCTGCTATCCAGAAATGGAGCCATTCTCTACTTTCTGTTCGCCAGCAATCTATTATCCTCATCAATATGCTACCCCTGAAACATGGGCATTTTATTTTCACAATAACCTTTATAGCACTTCATCAAATGTCTCTGTAAAACTAAGTATAGGACATTCACTGGCTCCCCTTTATCCACTGATCATGGTACTTCATCAAAGAACTCCAAGACAGTGAATAAACATGGCATCCTCTTCACAAAACCATGTTGACTTTGTCTGATTACCTTTAACGTTTTAAGGTGTCCCACCTTAACGTTTTAATCACAGCTTCTCTCATTTTCTGTACGACAGTTGTGAAGCTACCTGCAGTGTAGTTTCTGGTTTGCTAGCTCTGTCCCTTTCTGAATGAAGGAGTCACAGTTGCTGCTTTCCAAGTTAATGGGACTTTCCCTGCATCTAGGGAGTTTTAGAAAATTAAAAGAACCACATCTACTAACCCACCAGCCACTCTATTTAAGACCCCAGGATGAAAACCTTCAGGACCCATTGCCTGTAACCTACAACCCCAACAATGTACCCAAGTACCACTTGATTTTCCTGACCTCCTTCCTCCCTTACATTTACATGAAACATTGAACTGCAGATGCTGGAAATCTGAAATCTAAATAAAAACTGCTGGAGAAACTCAGCAGGTCTGGTAATATTGATGGAGAGAAAGCAGAGTCAATGTTTCCAGTCCAGTCACCCTTTTTGAGAACTCCAAACTCCTCCCCTACATTTCCTGTTACAGCTGCTTCTGGGATATTATTTGCTCCCTCTACAGTGAAGACTATCATAGAATTCCTACAGTGTGGAAGCAGACCATTCAGCCCATCGAATCCACATCGACCATCTGAAAATCATCCCACCCAGACCTGCTCCCACTCCACTGACCCCATCCCCATCCCTTGCGTTTCACATGGCTAACAGAAAATACTTCTTCAATTCACCTGGAATCTCTCTAATTACCATTACAATTTCCCATGCTCGTTTCCTATCAGACTATTGTTAACTATTTGTTAACTTCCCTTACCTGTAGAAACTCTGACTATCTATTTATGGGCGGCACAGTGGCACAGTGACACAGTGCTTAGCACTGCTGCCTCACAGCGCCAGGGACCTGGGTTCAATTCCTGCCTCAGGCGACTGACTGTGTGGAGTTTGCACATTCTCCCCGTGTCTGCGTGGGTTTCCTCCGGGTGCTCCGGTTTCCTCCCACAGTCCAAAGATGTGCAGGTCAGGTGAATTGGCCGTGCTAAATTGCCCATAGTGTTAGGTAAGGGGTAAATGTAGGGGTATGGGTCTGGGTGGGTTGCTCTTCAGAGGTTCAGTGTGGACTTGTTGGGCCGAAGGGCCTGTTTCCACACTAAGTAATCTGATCTATTTGTATAAGCCTTTCATCAGGAAACTGATGAACAGTGTATGCCTGAAACATCGACTCTCCTGCTCCTCGGATGCTGCCTGACCTGCTGTGCTTTTCCAGCACCACTCTAATCTCCAGCATCTGCAGGCCTCACTTTCTCCTATCTGTTTGTATAATTTGAGCTAGCTCATGCTCAAACGCGATTTTCCCTCCCTGATTATGTTTCAGTCATTCTTTGCTGCTTTTTCTCCTCTGTCCAACCTTCTCACCTGTTATCTGTCTTTGCACGATTGCACTTTTTTTGTTTTAAGTTTGATATTTTCATCTACCTTTCTAATAAATCATGGCTGCTGGGTTGTTCCTTGGAAATGTTCTTACTTTTTGGAACCTATTTATTCTGTGTATTCTGAAATATTTCTTTAAATATCTGTTACCGTATCTATCATGACCTAGGTTTTAATCCAGTTTGCCAATTAACTTTATGCTTTCATGCTCCACTAATTTCCCTTATTTAAGTTTGTGAAGATAGTCAGGGACCCACTCCTGTCTCTCTCCAACTGGATGTAGAATTTAATCTTATTAAGGCCACTGCAATGTAGGGGCACTCTCGTTGTGCCATCAGTAATGAATGTGACCGAGTATAACCCGCTGTCTAGTCAGCTCCAGAACACAATGTTTCAACAAACTGCTCTGGAAACATTTTGACAACATCCATCTCGACAATTTTTTCCAATCGGACTTTTTCAGTTGATATGTAGATTGAGTTTTCCCATGGTCATCATCGTGTCTTTCTGACACAATCTCAGTATTTCTCCACCCGACGGTATGGTTACCTTCAGCCGGCCTATACCTCTCTCCTCCGATTGATTTCTGGCCTTTATCTCTATCTACCCAAGCTGCTTCCACACCCTGGTTTCCTGAATTCTGGTTCTCACTCTCGATCATGATAAATCATCATTATTTACAGTCACCCTCACTTCCCATCGCAAATTCAGCTCTTTTGTTTGTGTTTGGACCAAAGCTGAAATGAGGCCAGGAGTTGCAAGCTCCCTGTATCAGTGAGCAGGGTGTTGCTGAGTAAGTGCTACTTGATGGAATTGTCAGCTATACCTTCCATCACTTCCCATCACCTTGCTGAGGGAGTAGGACCCTCCAAGCTGTACGCTGCTGCATTTAGGGCTTTGAACAGAAAGCCTCTGTGCTTCTCTCAATCCGTCCAACGCATTGTCCATGACAAGATGAATCCATCTTTAGTTTATTTGCTTTACTGCCATGGGCCTTCCTGATGTATGAGCATCCTGCTGGGCTCTCATCAAGGCCTGGCCTTTCTGACTGTCACCATATTCAATGTCAGAGGGTATTACCAAAGAATGTCAGGGTGTCACATTACGGACAAAATCAACCCGGCTCCAGCTTTACTGATATCACAGGGCCAGCAGGTGACAGCTGGAGGAAATTGAAGATAAAGGATTGAGAATATAGAACACAGAACATAGAAATTACAGCACAGAACAGGCCCTTCGGCTCACGATGTTGTACCAAGGATTAATCCTAATGTAAAATAACCTAACCTACGCCCCCTCAACTCACTGCTATCCATGTGCATGTCCAGCAGTCGCTTAAATGTCCCCAATGACTCTGCTTCCACCACCACAGCTGGATTCCATGCATTCACAACTCTCTGCGTAAAGAGCCTACCTCTGATGTCTCCTCTATACCTTCCTCCTAATATCTTCAAACGATGACTCCTCATACCCAGTCAATCCTGCCCTGGGAAAAAGTCTCTGGCTACTGACTCTATCCATGCCTCTCATTATCTTGTATACCTCGATCAGGTCTCCTCTCTTCCTCCTTCTCTCCAGAGAGAAAAGTCTGAGCTTATTCAACCTTTCGTCATAAGGCAAGCCCTCCAGTCCAGGCAGCATCCTGGTAAACCTCCTTTGTACCCTCTCCAAAGTGTGTATATCTTTCCTATAGTAGGGCAACCAGAACTGGACACAATATTCCAAGTGTGGTCTCACCAGGGACTTGTAGAGCTGCAGCAAAACCTCACGGCTCTTAAACTCCATCCCCCTGTTAATGAAAGCCAAAACACCATATGCTTTCTCAACAACCCAATCTACTTGGGTGGCAACTTCAAGGGATCTATGTATTTGAACACCAAGATCCCTCTGTTCCTCACAAAGCCATGCTGACTGCCTTTAATCACACTATGCTTTTCCAAATAGTCATAAACTCTATCCCTCAGAATTCTTTCCAAAACCTTGCTGACCACAGACGTAAGACTGACTGGTCTGTAATTGCCAGGGATTTCCCTATTAGGGTCTAGATTAGAGTGGTGTTGGAAAAGCACAGCAGGTCAGGCAGCATCCGAGGAGCAGGAAAATCGACGTTTCGGGCAAAAGCCCTTCATCAGGATCTTCCAGCTCGTCGGATGCTGCCTGACCTGCTGTGCTTTTCCAGCACCACTCTAATCTAGACTCTGGTTTCCAGCATCTGCAGTCATTGTTTTTCCCAGGGATTTCCCTATTCCAATTCTTGAAAAGAGGAACAACATTCACCTCCTTCCAATCCTCCGGTACGATTCCTGTGGAGAGTAAGGAAGCAAATATCCTCGTCAGCGGCTTAGCAACCTCCTTTTTCGTTTCCCGGAGCAGCCCGGGATAAATCTGGTCTGGCCCTGGGGACTTATCAATCTTAATGTTTTCCAAAATTTCCAGCACATCATCTTCATCAATCTCGATCTGGTCAAGACTGTATCCCAGCTCCTCAAAGTTCTCATTCACAACAAGGTCTTTTTCCTTAGTGAAAACCGAAGCAAAAAACTCATTGAGGGCTTCCCCTATCTGCTCAGACTCCACGCACAAGTTCCCAATGCTGATCAGCCCTACCCTCTCCCTGATCATTCTCTTATTCCTCATGTATGAGTAAAATGCCTTTAGGTTCTCCCTAATCCTTCTTGCTAAGCCTTTTTCATGCTCCCTCTTCGCTCTCCACAGTCCATTTCTGAGCTCCTTTCTAGCAAGCCTGTAATCCTCTAAAGCTGTGCTAGATTCTTGCTTCCTCCACCTTACGTAAGCTGCCTTCTTCCTTTTGATGAGAAGCCCCTCTGTTCTCGACATCCAAGGTTCCTTAATCTTACCCTTTCTTACCTGTCTCAGAGGAATGAATTTGTGTATCACTCGCAACAACTGCTCCTTAAATAGTCTCCACATGTCTGCTGTGCCCTCTCTGTGGAACAATTGCTCCCAGTCTGTACTTCCCAACTCCTGTCTGATAGCTTCATAATTTCCTTTTCCCAGCTTAAATATCTTCCCTCGGTAACTGCTCCTTTCCCTCTCCAAGGCTATGCTAAATGTGAGGCAGTTGTGATCACTTTCACCAAAGTGTTCTCCCACCACGAGGTCTGACACCTGTCCTGGCTCGTTGCCGAGCACCAAATCCAAAATGGCCTCTAACCTCATTGGCCTGTCTACATACTGAGTAAGGAAACCCTCCTGAACACCTGACAAAAACGGCTCCATCCAAACCATCTTCACTAAGGAGGTTCCAGTCTATATTGGGAAAGTTGAAATCACCCATAACAACAATCCTGCTACTTCTACATTTTTCCAGAATCTGCACGCCTATGGGATCTTCAATCTCTCTACTGCTATTAGGTGGTCTGTAGAAAACCCCCAATGCGGTGGCTGTTCCCTTGCTGTTCCCAACTTCCACCCATACTCAGTAGACAAACCTTCCTCAACAATCTTAGTTTCTGTAGCTGTGATAGACTCTGATTAGCAATGCTACACCCCCTCCTCTTTTTCCACCCTCCCTGTTCTTTTTAAATGTTCTAAACCCTGGAACATCAAGCAACCATTCCTGCCCCTGGGGAACCCACATCTCCATTATGGCCACAACATCGTAGCCCCACGTACTGACCAGTGCTCTAAGTTTGTCACTCTTATTTCTGATACTCCTTGCATTAAAGCAGACACATTAACCAATCCCTTTGTTTCATCATGTGAGAAACCTTCCTGATAGATTCAATACATCCTGTCACTGTCCCATCTGCAACTGACCCCCTCTCAGACGTGTGGCTCTGATTCCCAACCCCCACCAAACTATTTTAAACCCTCCCGAATCACGTGTGCAAATCTCCCACCCAGGACATTTGTACCCCTCCAGTTCAGGTGCAACCCGTCCTTCGTGTACAGGTCCCACCTTCCCCAGAAGGTATCCCAATGGTCTAGTTATCTGAAGCTCTCCCTCCTGCACCAGCCTTGCAGCCACGTGTTAAGCTGCATTTGCTGACTGTTCCTCATCGCACTCTCTCGTGGCACCGGTAGCAAACCTGAGATCACTACTATACTCTTCCTGCTCTTCAGCTTCCAACCTAACTCTCTGTCGTCACTTTTCAGATCCTCAATCCCTTTCCTGGCTATATCATTGGTGCCAATATGTACCACGATTTCTGGCTGCTCACCCTCCTCCTTCAGAATCTTGTAAACGCGATCAGCGACATCCCGGACCCTGTCACCGGGGAGGTAACATACCTTCTGGGAGTCCCGTTCCTGACCACAAAATCTCCTGTCAATCCGTCTAACTATTCTCCCTCCTTCCCTTCAACCAGAGAGATAAACCAATTACACTGGACACATCAACTGAGGAGAGGACGGAATAATTGCTTTCATGTTACACCCATGCTGGCAGCCACCAGCTGTGGGCAGCAGAGATCCCAGAAAGATCATCGGCTCAAGACCACAAGGAGGAAGAGGTGATAAAAATGAAGGCTAAGGTGAGGTTGACCACCGCCACCAACATGTTCCCTTGGTCCATTGGACGGGAGACCTCCTTCCAGAGGGACACAACTGTCACCGATCACCAGATAGGGGTCTCCTGGTATTCTCATCCTCAGGCATGTTCAGGAAGTTTAATCACACACTCACACACTCACTCACACACACACTCACACTCACACACACTCACACACACACACACTCACACACACACTCACACACACACACACTCACACTCACACACACACTCACACACACACACTCACACACACACACTCACACACACACTCACACACACGCATTCACACACACACATTCACTCACGCACACACTCACACTCACACACACACACTCACACGCACACATCCACACTCACACACACACTCACACACACACACTCACTCACACACTCACATACACTCACACACACACTCACATGCACACACACATTCACACACCCACACACTCATACACACACTCACTCACACACTCATTCACACACACACAAACACACTCACTCACACTCACTCACACACTCACACACACACATTCACACACCCACACACTCACACACACACTCACACACACACACTCACTCACACACTCACTCACACACACACAAACACACGCACGCACACTCACACACTCACTCACGCACACACCCACACTCACACACACACTCACTCACACACTCACTCACACACACACACTCACACACACACTCACACTCACACACACACTCACACACACTCACTCACACTCACACACACACTCACACACACACTCACACACTCACTCACACTCACACACTCACTCACGCACACACAAACTCACACACACACTCACACACACACACACACACACACTCACACACACACACTCACACACACATACTCACACACACACTCACATACACTCACACACACTCACTCACACTCACACACACACTCACACTCACACACACACTCACACACACACACTCACACACACACACACACACACACACTCAAACACTCACTCACACTCTCACACTCACTCACACTCACACACACACACTCACTCACGCACACACACACTCACACACACACACTCACACACACACACACTCACACACTCACTCACGCACACACCCACACTCACACACTCACACACTCACTCACGCACACACCCACACTCACACACACACTCACTCACACACTCACTCACACACACACACTCACACACACACTCACACTCACACACACACTCACACACACTCACTCACACTCACACACACACTCACACACACACTCACACTCACTCACACTCACACACTCACTCACGCACACACAAACTCACACACACACTCACACACACACACACACACACACTCACACACACACACTCACACACACATACTCACACACACACACACTCACATACACTCACACACACTCACTCACACTCACACACACACTCACACTCACACACACACTCACACACACACACTCACACTCTCACACACACACACACACTCAAACACTCACTCACACTCTCACACTCACTCACACTCACACACACACACTCACTCACGCACACACACACTCACACACACACACTCACACACTCACACACACTCACACTCACACACACTCACACACACTCACTCACACTCACACACACTCACACTCACACACACACTCACACACACACTCACACTCACACACACTCACACACACACACACTCACACACACACTCACACACACACACACTCACACTCACACACACACTCACACACACACACTCACACACACACACTCACACACACACTCACACACACGCATTCACACACACACATTCACTCACGCACACACTCACACTCACACACACACACTCACACGCACACATCCACACTCACACACACACTCACACACACACACTCACTCACACACTCACACTCACACTCACACACACACTCACATGCACACACACATTCACACACCCACACACTCATACACACACTCACTCACACACTCATTCACACACACACAAACACACTCACTCACACTCACTCACACACTCACACACACACATTCACACACCCACACACTCACACACACACTCACACACACACACTCACTCACACACTCACTCACACACACACAAACACACGCACGCACACTCACACACTCACTCACGCACACACCCACACTCACACACACACTCACTCACACACTCACTCACACACACACACTCACACACACACTCACACTCACACACACACTCACACACACTCACTCACACTCACACACACACTCACACACACACTCACACACTCACTCACACTCACACACTCACTCACGCACACACAAACTCACACACACACTCACACACACACACACACACACACTCACACACACACACTCACACACACATACTCACACACACACTCACATACACTCACACACACTCACTCACACTCACACACACACTCACACTCACACACACACTCACACACACACACTCACACACACACACACACACACACACTCAAACACTCACTCACACTCTCACACTCACTCACACTCACACACACACACTCACTCACGCACACACACACTCACACACACACACTCACACACTCACACACACTCACACTCACACACACTCACACACACTCACTCACACTCACACACACTCACACTCACACACACACACTCACACACACACACACTCACACACACACTCACACACACGCATTCACACACACACATTCACTCACGCACACACTCACACTCACACACACACACTCACATGCACACACCCACACTCACACACACACTCACACACACACACTCACTCACACACTCACACTCACACACACACTCACATGCACACACACATTCACACACCCACACACTCATACACACACTCACTCACACACTCATTCACACACACACAAACACACTCACTCACACTCACTCACACACTCACACACACACACTCACTCACACACTCACTCACACACACACAAACACACTCACTCACACTCACTCACACACACACTCAGACACACACTCACACACACACTCACTCACACACTCACACACACACACAAACAAACACCCTCACGCACACTCACTCACACACACACCTATACTCTCTTACACACTCACACACCCACATACTCACACACACACACTCACTCACACAGACACTCACTCACACACACACAAACACACTCACTCACACTCACTCACACACACACACACACAAACAAACACACTCACTCACAATCACTCACTCACACTCACTCACACACACACTCACACACACACAAATACACTCACACACAAACACACACACATACACACTCACACATACACTCACTCACACACACAAACACACACACACACATACACTCACACTCACACACACAAACACACACACACTCACACTCACACTCACTCACACTCACACTCACACACTCACTCACTCACACTCACACAAACTCACTCATACACTCTCTCACACACACACCCACACACTCACACCCTCACATCCACACACACATACACT
>NW_028270142.1:1968614-1971114 GCF_037043375.1 Chiloscyllium plagiosum
CACACTCACACTCACACACACTCACACATACATGCTCACACACACACTCACTCACACACACACTCACTCAAACACGCACACACTCACTCAAACACACATGCACTCACACACTCACTCACACACATAAACACAAACACACTCACACACACAAACACACACACACTCACACACAAACACACACACACATACACTCACACTCACACACTCACACACACTCACACACTTACAAATACACTCACACACTCACCTGCACACACACACTCACACACACTCACACACACACACTCACACACTCACACATACACTCACACTCACTCACGCATGCACCCACACACTCACACTCACACACTCACTCACACTCACACACACACACTCACACACACACACTCACACACACACTCACACTCACACTCACACACACTCACACACACACACTCACACACACACACACACTCACACACACACACTCACACTCACACACACACTCACACACACACACTCACACACACACACTCACACACACACATTCACTCACGCACACACTCACACACACTCACTCACACACTCACACTCACACTCACACACCCACACAGCCACATGCACACACACATTCACACACCCACACACTCATACACACACACACACTCACTCACACACTCATTCACACACACACAAACACACTCACTCACACTCACTCACACACACACTCACACACTCACTCACACTCACACACTCACTCACGCACACACTCACACACTCACTCACACACTCACTCACACTCACACACACACACTCACACACTCACTCACGCACACACACTCACACACACACACACTCACACACACACACTCACACTCACACACACTCACACACACTCACTCACACTCACACACACTCACACTCACACACACACTCACACACACACTCACACTCACACACACTCTCACACACACACACTCACACACACTCACACACACACTCACACACACACACACACTCACACTCACACACACACTCACGCACACACACTCACACACACACACTCACACTCACACACACACTCACACACACACACTCACACACACACATTCACACACACACATTCACTCACGCACACACTCACACTCACACACACACACTCACACGCACACACCCACACTCACACACACACTCACACACACACACTCACTCACACACTCACACTCACACTCACACACACACACTCACATGCACACACACATTCACACACCCACACACTCATACACACACTCACTCACACACTCATTCACACACACACAAACACACTCACTCACACTCACTCACACACTCACACACACACATTCACACACCCACACACTCACACACACACTCACACACACACTCAGACACACACTCACACACACACTCACTCACACACTCACACACACACACAAACAAACACCCTCACGCACACTCACTCACACACACACCTATACTCTCTTACACACTCACACACCCACATACTCACACACACACACTCACTCACACAGACACTCACTCACACACACACAAACACACTCACTCACACTCACTCACACACACACACACACAAACAAACACACTCACTCACAATCACTCACTCACACTCACTCACACACACACTCACACACACACAAATACACTCACACACAAACACACACACATACACACTCACACATACACTCACTCACACACACAAACACACACACACATACACTCACACTCACACACACAAACACACACACACTCACACTCACACTCACTCACACTCACACTCACACACTCACTCACTCACACTCACACAAACTCACTCATACACTCTCTCACACACACACCCACACACTCACACCCTCACATCCACACACACATACACTCACACACTCACACACTCACTCACACACACACTCACTCAAACACACACGCACTCACTCAAACACACACACTCACACACTCACTCACACACACTCACACACACATAAACACACACACACTCACACACACACTCACACACACACTCACACTCACACACACTCACACACACTCATTCACACTCACACACACACTCACACACACACTCACACACACACTCACACACTCACTCACACTCACACACTCACTCATGCACACACACACTCACACACACACACACACTCACATACACTCACACACACTCACTCACACTCACACACACACTGACACTCACACACACTCACACACACACTCACACTCACACACACACACACTCAAACACTCACTCACACTCACACACTCACTCACACTCACACACTCACACACTCACTCACGCACACACAAACTCACACACACACTCACACACACACACACTCACACTCACACACACTCACTCACACTCACACACACACAAACACACTCACACACACTCACACACACACACACACACACACTCACACTCACACACACACTCACACACACACACACACACACACACACTCACACACACACA
>NW_028270142.1:1981114-1986114 GCF_037043375.1 Chiloscyllium plagiosum
ACACACAAACACACTCACGCACACTCACTCACACACACACCTATACTCTCTTACACACTCACACACCCACATACTCACACACACACACTCACTCACACAGACACTCACTCACACACACAAACACACTCACTCACACTCACTCACACACACACACACAAACAAACACACTCACTCACAATCACTCACTCACACTCACTCACACACACACTCACACACACACAAATACACTCACACACAAACACACACACATACACACTCACACATACACTCACTCACACACACAAACACACACACACACATACACTCACACTCACACACACAAACACACACACACTCACACTCACACTCACTCACACTCACACTCACACACTCACTCACTCACACTCACACAAACTCACTCATACACTCTCTCACACACACACCCACACACTCACACCCTCACATCCACACACACATACACTCACACACTCACACACTCACTCACACACACACTCACTCAAACACACACGCACTCACTCAAACACACACACTCACACACTCACTCACACACACTCACACACATAAACACACACACACTCACACACACACTCACACACACACTCACACTCACACACACTCACACACACTCATTCACACTCACACACACACTCACACACACACTCACACACTCACTCACACTCACACACTCACTCACGCACACACACATACTCACACACACACATACACTCACAAACACTCACTCACACTCACACACACACTCACACTCACACACACTCACACACACACTCACACTCACACACACTCACACACACACACACACACACACTCACACACTCACTCACACTCACACACTCACACACTCACTCACGCACACACAAACTCACACACACACTCACACACACACACTCACACTCACACACACTCGCTCACACTCACACACACACTCACACTCACACACACACACACACTCACACACACACTCACACACACACACACACTCACACACACACACTCACACACACACTCACACACACACACTCACACACACTCACACACACACACTCACACACACGCATTCACACACACACATTCACTCACGCACACACTCATACACACACACACTCACACGCACACACCCACACACACACTCACACACACACACTCACTCACACACTCACACTCACACTCATTCACCCACACACCCACATGCACATACACATTCACACACCCACACACTCATACACACACACACACTCACTCACACACTCATTCACACACACACAAACACACTCACTCACACTCACTCACACACACACACTCACACACACACTCACACACACACACACTCACACACTCACACTCACACACACTCACACACACACACTCACACACACACACACACTCACACACACACACTCACACTCACACACACACTCACACACACACACTCACACACACACACTCACACACACACACTCACACACACGCATTCACACACACACATTCACTCACGCACACACTCACACACACACACACTCACACGCACACACCCACACTCACACACACACTCACACACTCACACACACTCACAAATACACTCACACACTCACACACACACACACTCACCCGCACACACACACTCACACACACACACACTCACACACACACACTCACACACTCACTCACGCACACACAAACTCACACACACACTCACATACACTCACACACACTCACTCACACTCACACACACACTCACACTCACACACACTCACACACACACTCACACACACACACACACTCACACACTCACTCACACTCACACACTCACTCACACTCACACACTCACACACTCACTCACCCACACACAAACTCACACACACACTCACACACACACACTCACACTCACACACACTCACTCACACTCACACACACACTCACACTCACACACACACACACTCACACACACACTCACACTCACACACACTCACACACACACACACTCACACACACACTCACACTCACACACACACTCACACACACACACACACTCACACACACACACTCACACACACACATTCACACACACTCACACACACACACACTCACCTGCACACACACACACTCACACACACTCACACACACACACTCACACACTCACACATACACTCACACTCACTCACGCATGCACCCACACACTCACACTCACACACACTCACTCACACTCACACACACACTCACACTCACACACACACACACTCACACACACACTCACACTCACACACACTCACACACACACACACTCACACACACACACACACTCACACACACACACTCACACTCACACACACACCCACACACACACACTCACACACACACACTCACACACACACACTCACACACACGCATTCACACACACACATTCACTCACGCACACACTCACACACACACACTCACACGCACACACCCACACTCACACACACACTCACACACACACACTCACTCACACACTCACACTCACACTCACACACCCACACACCCACATGCACACACACATTCACACACCCACACACTCATACACACACACACACTCACTCACACACTCATTCACACACACAAACACACTCACTCACACTCACTCACACACACACACTCACACACACACTCACACACACACTCACTCACACACTCACACTCACACACACTCACACACACACACTCACACACACACACACACACTCACACACACACACTCACACTCACACACACACTCACACACACACACTCACACACACACACTCACACACACACATTCACTCACGCACACACTCACACACACACACACACTCACACGCACACACCCACACTCACACACACACTCACACACACACACACTCACAAATACACTCACACACTCACACACACACACTCACCCGCACACACACACTCACACACTCACACACACACACTCACACACACACACTCACTCACACTCACTCACACATGCATCCACACATTCACACTCACACACACCCACACACACACACATACACTCACACTCACTCACACACACACCCACACACTCACACACACACTCACTCACACACACTCACTCTCACACACACACTCACACACACACACTCACACACACACTCACACACACACTCACTCACACACACTCACTCACACACACACACTCACTCACACACTCACTCACACACACACAAACACACTCACTCACACACACACTCACACACACAGTCACACACACACTCACTCACGCACACACCCACACTCACACACTCACTCACACACACAAACACTCACTCACACACTCACTCACACACACAGAAACAAACACACTCACTCACCCACACACCCACACTCTCTCACACACACTCACACACCCACACACTCATACACACACTCGCTCACACACACACTCACTCACACACACACAAACAAACTCACACGCACTCACACACACACAAACAAACACACTCACTCACACTCACTCACACACACACTCACACTCACACGCAAACACACTCACACACAATCACACATATACACTCACACACACACACACTCACACATACACTCACACTCACACACACAAACACACACTCACACTCACTCACTCACTCACACTCACACTCACACACGCATCACTCACTCACACTCACACACACTCACACATACATGCTCACACACACACTCACTCACACACACACTCACTCAAACACGCACACACTCACTCAAACACACATGCACTCACACACTCACTCACACACATAAACACAAACACACTCACACACACAAACACACACACACTCACACACAAACACACACACACATACACTCACACTCACACACTCACACACACTCACACACTTACAAATACACTCACACACTCACCTGCACACACACACTCACACACACACACTCACACACTCACACATACACTCACACTCACTCACGCATGCACCCACACACTCACACTCACACACACCCACACACTCACACATACACTCACACTCACTCACACACACAACCACACACTCACACTCACACATACTCACACATACACTCACACTCACACACTCACACACACTCACACACACACTCACACACACTCACACTCACACTCACACACTCACACTCACACTTACACTCACTAACGCTCACTCCCTCAAACACACACACTCACCCCCACACATACAAACACACACACACTCACACACAAAATCAAACATACACACACACTCACACACACTCACAGACTAACTCACACAAACACACACACTAACACACTCACTCACACATACTCGCACACACTCACAAACACATGCAAACACTCACACACACTTACACTCACACTCACACACACTCACTCACACACACATACTCACACTCTCACTCTCACACACACTCACACTCACTCACACCCACACACACCAAAATACACACACACACACTCACACACATGCACACTCACTCACACTCACACACATTCACACACACACTCTCACACACTCACTCACACACACTCACGCACTCACTCACACACACTCACACACACACTCACACTCATGCACATACACTCACACACTCACGCCACTCACACACACTCACACACTCACTCACACCCACATACACCCAAACTCACACACACTTACACACATGCACACTCACACTCACACACATACACTAACACACACACTCACACACACTCATACACACACACACTCACACTCACGCACATACACTCACACACTCACACCACTCACTCACACTCACTCACACCCACACATACCCAAACTCACACACACTCACACACACTTACACACATGCACACTCACACACATACACTCACACAATCACACACACGCTGACTCACACACACACTCACACATACACTCATACCTACGCACTCACTCATTCACACTCACTCACACGCACTCAAAAACACAGACACTCACGCACACAGACACACACACTCA
>NW_028270142.1:4024773-4128139 GCF_037043375.1 Chiloscyllium plagiosum
CCAATCTGCACTTCATTGGGTAAGTTCATAAAGGAACACACTTGACACTGGAGACAATTACGGAGATGGGACAGTAAGTTTTACAGAAATTGAGGGTTAGAAAATGTAAGATAAATTGTAACTGACAATGCAGTAGGGGGGAATGAGTCAAGCAGTTACGTAAAAGAGGAAAGAACAAGAGTGAGATGGAAGGCAAACTGTAAAAAGACAGAATAAGGAAGAAGCAAAGAACAAATATAAAGGGGAGATTATTGATTATTTTTCTACTGTATAATTTACTATACCAATTTATGTATTTACATGGTACAATACCAATCATGGAACAGTCTGCACTGCAGTGTACCATCAATAAGGTGAAAGGTCACTACTGCTCAACAATTTCACAACACCGACACCAATTAAAAGGACAATAAAACAAAAGTGGTGAATGTACAAACTTGTACTACAAGTCATATTTACCTTCAGTAAATTTATCGCTCTCCGACAGCTCTTCATCCATTTCATCTGCAAGTAAAATATAGGATTTAACAAGTGGCATAATCATATCTGACAACCAAAAGCTAGTTTGTCCCCAAGAATTTATATATAAAAGTTTGTTTAATTTTAGAATATGAGCCAACTTTTGCTCCTAATGGCTAAACAGCAGCAGCAGCTTTTTATTATCTTTGCATCCAGGCTGTGGTTTTCTGTTAGTAGTTTTGCATTGACTGTAAATTAAGTAGGCAAAATGACACCAAATGCTATAGTGGGGAACTGAGAATTGCATGAAAAGGGCAGATAAACAACCCTTAGCCAACAGATGACCTCTCATTCATTGTTTTTGCTCCAGAGATGTGGATGGAATGGAATCGTGGAATGGTCTCCCATGATGGGGTAGATGGGTTGCTAGAACAATGAGGCATGCTTTAGGCCTGAGATGAGGAGAAATTTCTTTACTCAGAATTCTGAATCTTTAGAAATCTCTGCCCAAGTGTTCTGCAGTCATGTGGCCTTTTATGCCCATTCAAAGAGATAAATTGGGCATTGGTGTAATGTCTCATTAGAGACACAAAACCTCAGTCAGGGTAGCAGTTCCTCATCACTGCACTGCAAAAGCAGCTGGCATTTTGTTCCCAAGGCTCTGCAATAAAATGTCACATTACAATCTCTTATTTAGAGAGTGTGCTCTACCACTGATCATGCTCACACAATAAAGCTCAATGCCTCTTGAAATTTAGCTGTAGTAACCTGGTGTCAAGAACTCAAGACTGATTCAAATTCCTGAACCACGGACACTCCCACAACTAATCAAACTGCTGCCCTTGTCTTACCGCACTTTACTAAAAAACCAAAAAAAAGTCATTCACACATAAAATAAAGTTGACCAATTTTAAAAAGTTCAAACTACATTTTAAACGTCCAGAATACGACTTCCCAATGGATACCGAATCTATTCATCCAATTAAATATTTAGAAAGAGCAGCGGAGAGAATGACAAAGTAGAATTTTCAACACACCCCAATAACAAAATAAATCTTTCTCTTGGAATACCCATGTGAACGGACCAGGTTTATTCTTATCAGAAGCAATTAAAAGCTATAAACCACTGAACATAAATAGCTGTGCAATAAGTACGTAAACAAAGCATGTACTACCTTCCTGGTCCACTTGGTCAGAGAAATCTTCAACTTCGGATTCATACAATCCTGAAAAAAGTAACAAATGTACCGTGCTGAAAGTCAAAGTAGCATTGTCTAACTACATGCATCATCCTAATTCAGAATATGTAGATGTATAAGTGATATGGTAATGAAAAGAGTTATATCAAAATACCTGGGGTACATGTAATGATTTCTTCCCACGTCAGGTTAAGTCCATCATGAAGACAGACAAGAAAATAATCTTCAAATTAGAAGGAACAAATCATGAAGTTTTTAATTAGAATGTCAACTTTTATGAAGAGTGTTGGAGAAACTAAAGTCTGGCGGCATTTGTGCGGAAAGAAACTGAGCTAATGCTTTCAAGACTAATGCCTTTTGACTGGAAATTGAATGGTGGAAAAGTCATTGGTCTTTTCTTGCTGGACTAAGGCCACCATTACCAATAGGTGAAGCACTATATGCACAGGATTAAATGTTTTGTTCGAATGTGACGTGGGTGGGGATTGGTTAGGGATATTGTACAGATTAAACGAGCTCAGGGTCAGTGCAGTCACACACATCTAGTCAGTTAGCACTTTCTTGACCAGTAATTTTCAGTTCACTGACTTCAAGCTAGGGTACAAGGAAAGCCATCAAAACCTAAATTACCAAACAGATACCAGCTGGAATATTAACACACTTTATGCACATGGAAGGACATTCTGACAACTTCATGTATACACTAACTGTTCCTTCCAGCCACCTTAGATGGTATTGTGCATCAGAAATATGTACCACATTTATGCTATTGAATAGACAGTAAAGGTGTAGGGCTGAAGGGCAGAGCGGGGAATTATTAAGGGAGATTGAAGATCAGAAGTGTCACAGAACAAAGGGAGATTAATGATGCTTAACATAGGAACAGAGGTAGATCATTCAGCCCTTTGAACCTATTTTCATCATTTAACGAGAGCATGGCTGATCTGTGATCGAACTGCACACACTTGCCTTTGGCTCATATCCTCTAATGCATTTGCTTCAAGAAAGACTTCCTATCTCTGATTTAAAATTAATAATTAATTCACTGCCATTTGTGGAGTAGTGTTCCAAACTTATCTCAACCTGTGCACGTAGAAGTGCTTCCTAACATTTCTCATCGCTAATTCTCAGACTATGCGGTTGTTGATGTGGTGTATATTCGTGGGCCAATCCAATGCAAGTCCATGGCCCAAACCCAAAAATGACAATGATGGTGGAAAAGGGACAATCAATCACTTTGCAAGAGATATCCAAGTACAGTACCAATTAGATCATGGACCATAATATATACCTGCACTTTCTTGTTCAGACACCACCTCTTCAGGCTGAAGTTTGGCATCATCTATGACAAATAGCTTCAGGTTAATATATGAGCGATCACGCATCGTGGTTAAAGTTCATATGTTTACAGGTAAAGGCACAAACCTGAAACAATATCATCAACATCTTCCTCAGTCACTTCTGATGTTTCTGAAGGGAAATAAAAAGTGTTTCTGTAACATTAATGACTTTTCACCACATTTTTGATGATTATATGGATGACAGATATGTAATAACTACCTAGAATTGTGTCTTCTGGTACAACTGAAACTTCAGGCCTAGAATCCTCTAAAAGAGAAAGATACTAATAAAAGGCTCAAGTACAAGGCTAAGTCCCTTGGGCCGGATGAGATTTATCCTAGGATTCTCTGGGAAGCCAGGGAGGAGATTGCAGAGCCTCTGGCTGTGATCTTAATGTCCTCATTGTCTACAGGAATACTGCCAGAAGACTGGAGGATAGCAAACGTTGTCTCCTTGTTCAAGAAGGGGAGTAGAGACAACCCTGGTAAATATAGACTAGTGAGCCTTACTTCAGTTATGGATAAAGTGTTAGAAAAGGTTATAAGAGATAGGTTTTATCATCATCTAGAAAGGAATAAGTTGATTAGGAATAGTTACCATGGTTTTGTGAAGGGTAGGTCGTGTCTCACAAACCTTATAGAGTTCTTTGAGAAGGTGAACAGGAGTATGAGGGTACAGCGGTTGATGTGATGTATATGGATTTCAGTGAGGCGTTTTGATAAGGTTCCCCATGTAGGCTATTGCACAAAATACGGAGGCATAGGATTGAAGGGGATTTTGCAGTTTGCATCAGAACTTGGCTAGCTGAAAGAAGACAGAGGGTGGTGGTTGATGGGAAATATTCATCCTGGTGGTGTACCACAAGGATCTGTTTTGGGTCCACTGCTGTTTGTTATTGATATAAATGATCTGGATGAGGGCATAGAAGGATGCGTTAGTAAATTTGCAAATGACAATAATGTTAGATTATATTAGATTCCCTAAGCATGGAAACAGGCCCTTCGGCCCAACAAGTCCATACTGACCTCTGAAGAACAACCCATCCTGACCCATTTCCCACATTTACCCCTGACTAACGCACTTAACACTATGGGCATTTTAGCACGGCCAATTCACCTAACCTGCACATCTCTGGACTGTGGAAGGAAACTGGAGCACCAGAGGAAACCCACGCAGACACAGGGACAATGTGCAAACTCCACACAAACAGTCGCCCAAGGCTGGAATCGAACGCTGGTCTCTGGTGCTGTGAGGCAGCAGTGCTAACCACTGAGGCACCATGCCTCCAAGGTCGGTAGGGTTGTGGATAGAGACTAAGGATGTTGTAGGTTACACACAGACATAGATAAGCTGCAGAGCTGGGCTGAGAGGTGGCAAATGGAGTTCAATATGGAAACGTTTGAGGTTGGTTCACTTTGGAAGGAGAAAAAGGAATGCAGAGTACTGGGCTAATGGTAAGATTCTTGGTAGGGTAGATGAGCAGAGAGATCTCAGTGTCCAGGTACATAGATGCTTGAAAGGGATCAAGTTTCAGAACCACGAGATCATGCTGCAACTGAACAAACCTCTGGTGCGGCCGCACTTGGGAGTATTGTGTACAGTTCTGGTCACCGCATTATAGGAAGCGTGTGGAAGTTTTGGAAAGGGTTCAGAGGAGATTTACTAGAATGTTGCCTTGTATGGAGGGAAGGTCTTACAAGGAAAGGCTGAAGGATTCGAGGCTGTTAGAGAGAAGGTTGAGAGGTGACCCCTTGAGACACACAGAAGATTAGATAGGGTGGACAGTGAAAGCATTTTGCCTCGGATGGCGATGGCTAGCACAAGGGGTCATCGCTTTAAATTGAGAGGTGATAGATCTTGGACAAATGTCAGAGGTAATTTCTTTACTTGGTAGTAGGGACATAGTAGACTCACCAACTTTAAAGACATTTAAATGGTCATTGGATAGACATATGAATGAAAATGGAATAGCGTAGGTTAGATGGGCTTCAGATTGGTTCCACAGGTCAGTGCAACATTGAGGGCCGAAGGGCCTGTACTGCACTGTAATGTTCTGCAATAGCCAGCATATTGGTCATCACTTTCAATCAACAAAACTTTATAAACTATACTTAATGCAGCAAAATATCGAAGATGTGTTCAAGACCCAACAAAATGATGGTTGCTATGCAACAGGAGCAGATACAAAGGAGGGTTAATTGAAAGTTGAAATTTGTTTTTATTCTGGAAAGGTTCCTTCAGTTTTGAAAGTAGCAAATGTAAATCGACTATTCAAGAGGGGAGAAAGACAGGAAACACATAGCTTTTCACAGAGAAGATGCTGGGTGTTAGATGCTAGAATGGAGGGAGCTATAACTGGGCACTTTGAAAAATTCAAGGTAATCAGAAAGAGTTGTTTTTGAGAAAGGGAATTCACATTTGACAAATTTATTAGAGCTTCTTGAACTGACGTACTGTGACGAGGTTGACCTAAACATCACAATGCAGACTGACTGTACATTTATGGATACAGTGAACAGAAGTGTAAAAAGAATTTTGGCATTTACTGCTAAAGGAATGGAGTATTATAGGAGAGAAGTGTCGCAGCAACTATACAAAGTATTGGTGAGACCACATCTGGAGCACCGCATACAACTTTGGTGCTCTTACTTGAGGAAGGTTGTAATTGCATTGGAGGCAGTTCAAAGATGGATCACTACGTTATTCAGAGATGAAAAACGTATCTAATGAGGTCAATACACATGTTTAGAAGGATGAGGTATATAAGATTAGATTTAATTGAGGTATATAAGATGCTAAAGGGGACTGAGAAAGTAGATGTAGGGAGGATGTTTCCCCTTGTGGGGAAATGTTGAATGGCTGAACAAAGAGACCTTGGAGTGCAGGTTCATAGCATGGATGGGTTGGACCAAAGGGTCTGTTTCCATGCTGTACATCTCTATGACTCTATAACCAGTAATTATTATAGGATAAGAGGTAACAGATTTAAAACAGAGATGAGGAAGAATTATTTCACTCAAAGGGTCTCAACTCTATGGAATTTATTACCCCAGAGTGGGGTGGATGCTAGGCACTGAATAAATTTGAGGAGGAAACAGATTAGTTGTTAATTTCTAATTGGGTGAAGGGTTATGGGAAACAGACAGGAAAGTGGAGTTGAAACAGAGATGAGATCAACCATGATTGCGTGAAATAGTGCAGCAGGCTTAAGGGTCTGAATCACCTACTCCTGTTCCTAGTACTTATGCTCTTATGAGAGAAACTAGTTTTGGAGGCTGGAAAAATCTGTTTTATTTCCATTGAAATGTTCCATGGAAAAATCAGTTTTGTTTACTAGAAAAGTGAACATTCAATGATGAAGTCTCATTGATTTAGCAGCTATTATAAATGCTGGAACATACTCATCATATCTGGCAGTATCGGTGAGGAAAGAAAGAGTTAACAATTCAAGTCTATGACCATGCACTGGTCCTGGTCCAGTTCTGATAGATCAAAGATCAAACACAATTAACTATTTCTCTCTCCACAGATGCTGCCACACTTAAATCATTATTTGCAGCAGGTATTTTTTCTATTCTAGATTTTCAGTTTCTGTAGTATTCTGCTTGTGTCCCCAAAGGATCATGTCCTTAAAGGACACTTTAGAATGAAATAAGCGATTAACTCATCCAATTAAGTTACTAGAATGGGAATTGCTAAGTTATTTTACATGTATAATCATTGATTAAAACTTCACTGAGTGCCATTACTTGTGGAATAATTTACAAGAACATATATTCACACAGGCAAGAGCAACAAAATATTCAGAATGAGACAATACTTAGGACAGCTCTTTACTAACTTCATATCTCAAAGCTATGTGTACTTTATGGAGCTCTCTGGGCTCATCCCAGGTGCTGCATTATAGACACTCTTATTTTAAGTTAGTATCTGACTGGACAAGTTAATCAAATGCACATGATTCTACCAAATATGTTAATCATCTTTCAATTTTTGTACCTTGCATCACTCCCTTGTTGCAAAGACAGACAAACTGAATTGTTAACTTCACTTCTGTTGACAGAAATACACTGCCTGTTTAGCAAATTGCATATTGTGACAGTCGAAAAGATGGATCTTTGGCACAAAGGAAAATCAGCATCTCAAAGTCACAATTCAAGTATTCCATTATCCAGCACCATGTAATGCTCTCCTACCAACAGAAATTATTACACTAAATAAATTAATATAAATAAAATTGCATGGAGTACCTAGAACCTCCGATCCTTCAGACACTTCCTCTTCCATATACTCAGACTCTTCTATAAAAGAGATTCACCGATTTATTAAAATCGAGGATACAACATCCAGTTGAAACAATCACAGAGTATTTATAATCAGTAAAGATATTTGCACATAAATGCATGATCTCCTCTTCTACCACTTTAAACTCAAGAAGAATTCTATTTAAGGAACGGAATGTTGATATTTTAATTAAGTAATTAAAAGTGATGTACAAACCTCGAGTGTCTGCTTCCACAGGTTCAGGCTCAACTGTTTCATCTCTAACTTCATCTGCAAACGGAAAGCAGAACCTTGCATTCTATTACTAGATTATTAAAATTGAATCGCAAGCACAGATTTCAATTTCTTCATCTCGAAGCAAACCACCGTATAAGCATCTGCATTTACATTTATATGTTTCATCAATCACATGTACAACCCAGAGGGAATGCAGCATTAAACACACTATTGAAAAGAACAGACAAGATGATCAAGATGATCAAGAACTATTATTTATTACTCCCTCTTGGGAACATCTCCTCAATTCTTCAAGCTTTTGATTTCTCTCACAATCAGCTTCAGTTTCTACACTCCTCTTAATGGCTTTCAATTTTTATCTTTCAGTGGATGCCTCCATTGTCCCTTGCACGGTCACAGATGATTATACCTTTCTATAATAATTTCCCTATCCCAGATGTGTATCATATCATCTTTAGGACCATCTCGTGCATCACCAACACCAAACTCTATCCACAATCTTGTCCTTTTACGTCTCCAGAGCAGTCTTCTTTCATCATGTTAAACTGCAGTCAGTGATAAACACAATCTAGTCTACCCTTCAGAGGAAGCAATGCATTGTGTAAAGACAGAGTCTCCTCTGTCCTCACCTACATCCCCATCAGTCTCTTGCATCATCCTTAAACACTTCCACCAACTCCAACTAGACCCCACCACCAAGAACATCTGAACTTTTCCCTCCCCACAGCTCACTGCCTTCCGCAAGGACCGTTCACTCAGATAGTCCTTGGTAAGCCCACCAAATCCTTATTCCCCACCCGCCCACACCCCTCACCTCCATCCAGGGTCCCAAACAGTCCTCCAGGTGAGACGGTTTCAGCTGCCTCTATTCCAACCTAGTTTACTGAATCAGTACTCTACATCTGAGAGACCGAATGTAAAGTTAGGGAATGGCTCACCGAGCCTCGCAGCTGGAACTGCAAGGGTTGACCAGACCTCCCAGTCACTGCCCATTTCGATTTCCCCAATCATCCCTTTCCAACATGACCATCCTTGACTTCCTGCATTGACAAAACAAACCACAGTGCCTACTAGAGGAACAACACCTCATCTTTCATCTGGGCAGCATACAGTCCGCAGGACTTAATACTAAGTTCTCCAATTTCAAATAACCTCCCTCCCCATCCCCCAACTCACTTCCCAACCCCTTCTCCCTCCCTACCACTGCTCCCAGCCACCAACCGGATTCATTCCTACCACTTACCAACCAGGTCGTACCCTCTAGCTGTCACTCCACCAAACTGCCCCTGACACCTACCCTTGGTCCTGAAAAAGACTTACACCAGAAGCTTTGCCTTCTCCCCCTCCTGATGCTGCCTAGCTCGCTGTGTTCTTCCAGCCTCCTGCCTGTCTACTGCAAAAAGACTGGCATTTCTAGGATGGCTTTTATAATCTCAGGACATCCTGAAGTTTTTCGAGTTAATGAAAGACATTTTAAGTCTTGAACTGGTGTAATGTAGGAAGTGTGGCATGCTCCCTCAAATGGTCATCTATTAACAACCATGTATATTTTGGTATTAATTGAAGGATAAATATCAACCATGACACCAAGAACTCCCCGCGATTTATTTTAAGTCGTGATGAGAATCCTTTACGCTCATAAGGCAGCAGAAAGGCCTTGCTTTATCAGAGTTGTCACAAAAATTCCATGATACTCAAAGAGGAGCAGGGTCAGGTCTACTAATGTCTCAATTAGTCCCAACAAATGTGATCACCTTGTCAATTATCCATGGATGAAGTGGGATCCAGCTGCACAGAACTTAATTATCACTTTTGCCTGAATGACTACATCAAGGTAACTATTCCTTCAGCTGCGAGATGTTTTTGGACATATATTTCCATTCCAAATTTCTCATATCTCTCTCAAAACACAAAACTTTTGAAATATACAAGGAGGTTATTCAACCGATCATACCATCGTCAATTCTCAAAAGGAGAAACTTATCCCTGCCTTGCCTTTACCCCAAATTCTGCAGATTCTTCCTTTGCAGAGCAATGTTACTTGATTGTTTTGATTGAATCTGCCTCCACCATAAGCTGTGCCCTTCAGATCTCAATCACTGTGTACAAACGATTTTCCCTCATGCCCCCACTTTTAACTGAGCCAATGACCCCCAATCTGTGCATTCTTGCTCTTGAGCCATCTACCAATGAGAACAATTTCTCTCCATCTCCATTTTTCAGACCGTGGTGATTTTGAATATCAAATCCCTTCTCCAAGGAAATAGTCCCAATCTTCTGGATCTATGTAA
This sequence comes from Chiloscyllium plagiosum, assembly GCF_037043375.1. NCBI lineage: Eukaryota > Metazoa > Chordata > Chondrichthyes > Orectolobiformes > Hemiscylliidae > Chiloscyllium > Chiloscyllium plagiosum. The sequence continues at coordinate 4,034,585 of NW_028270142.1, forward strand.
GCTGATCACTGGAAGACATGCAAGCATAGGCCTTCAGTCTCTCAAGCCCATCCCACAAATCTATTCTATTATGACCGATCTGCCCTGGCCTCAACTCTGCCACGTGAGTTCATCAAAGCCCTTACCAACTCCTGGTACTTCTAAGATCTATATAATCAGGGGAATAGATAGAGTAGACAGTCAGAGACTTTTTCCCCGGGTACAACAGTGTGTTACAAGGAGACATAAATTTAAGGTGAAGGGTGGAAGGTATAGGGGGGGATGTCAGGGGTGGGTTCTTTACCCAGAGTGTGGTGGGGGCATGGAATGCGCTGCCTGTGGGAGTGGCAGAGTCAGAATCATTGGTGACCTTTAAGCGGCAATTGGATAGGTACATGGATGGGTGCTTAAGCTAGGACAAATGTTCGGCACAACATCGTGGGCCGAAGGGCCTGTTCTGTGCTGTATTGTTCTATGTTCTATCTATCTCCTTTTTAAATGCTTGCTGTGATCTAGCTTCCATAACCAGGGTAGAGATTTCCAGACATTCCCTACCTGTGAGGGAATAAATTCATTGGGAATCCTTATTCTGTAACTATGTCCCTTAATTTGAGACTTTCCCATTAGTGGAAATATTACTCAATAGTTACCTTGTCAAGTCCCAAAAGAATGCTTCAAGATCACCACTCATTCTTCTGGAGTCTAACAAATAAAGACTAACCTATTTAGCCGTTCTTGATAGGTCAACCGCTTTATCCCAGGAACAAGTCCAGTGAACCTATTTTGAACTGTTTCTAATGTCAATATATTCTCTCAAATCAGAACAAAACAGTACACGGTACTTGAGAAGAACACACTGCACACAGTTGTAAGAAGCTGCCCCAATTTTTAACTCTAGCCACCTAGCAATAAATATAATTTGCCTTAAGGGATCACACCAACACACTCCCCTCCAAGTGGATACATCTCACTGATCCGGGGTCAAAACCCTGGAAGTCATCATAGGTTTGCACATGGTCAATGCCCATATCCCATGATGAATACATGCTGCACTGGCAAACAAACTTTGTCTTCCGTACACTAGAACACCCCAATCCCTCTAGGCTGCATGGTTGAGGGGCCTCTCTCCATTTAAATATACTCTGCCTTGTGACTCTTCCTGCCATAACGCAAGATATCACACTTCCTTACATAAAGCTCCATTTGCCAAGTTTGTGCCCACAATCAATTTATCTACATACCATTGCAGATTTCATCACAACATGTTATCCCTCAGTACAAAACTTGGATACATTACACTGTCCCTGTCTTCAGGTCATTAATATAGATAGTAAATCATTTAGGTCCTTGGACCGACCCTTGTGGCACTCTGTTAGTTAAGTCTTTCCAAACTGGAAAATACCCATTAATCGAGACTCTGTCTTCTGCATGGTAACTGATCCTCAACCCAGGATAAGATGGCGGCAGAGGAGGGCTCCTGAGTCACAGCTTGTCCACTTCAACTGTTTTTCTAGTCATTTGTCTCCCTTAAGTTATTTTTAATTTGTTTCTTTGCTGTATTTACTTTCTGTTGAGAGCCCTGTTATAGAGGCTGGGAGCTATGACTGTCAGCCATTGGGCAGCTGGTGTGCCTGGACACAACTCTGGCACAGTTGGCAGCAACACTGCTTCTTCAAGATCCAGAGCACTGAAGCAGCTGGGGACTCAGCAGTACCAGCACGGGAGTGCAGCAGCAGGCAGCCTGAGGTGGTGGCAGGAAGAGTAACAGGCTGCAAGGCAGCAACTGCAAGTAGGCTAGGCTGGTGACAGGGGTGAGGGCCTGCAAGGCCTAAGCCCTCACGAGGAGTGCGGAGCCGGGTCCTCGCCCTCGTGAGTAGCTCAGAGCCGAGCCCTCATGAGGAGTGCAGGACCAAGCCTGCATGAGAAGTGCGATGCCAGGCACATGTGGACTGTATTGTTGAACTCTTAACTGCATTTCTTTGTTTTTCTACTTTTTGTAAGGAGGACTATAATCTTTAAATTTTAAAACTTTGCTTTCCTTATTTTTCTGCTTTGTACCAAGGATTCTGTACCTAGCTACCTTTGTACCTAAGATGGTACTGCAAGTACCAACTTGTAAATTTTTCACTGTACTCATGTATGTGTGACTATTAACCTAATTCAATTTAATTCACATTATCCACAGTACCACGAGCTCTGACCTTGTTTAATAATCATTCGTGTGTTACCTTATTGAATGCCTTCTCGAAATTCAAACACACTATAGCTATCAGTTTCCTTTAACAACATGGCTTGTTGTGTCCTCAAAGAACCCAAGCGTGTCAAAAAAATTACTTCCCTTTCACAAACGCATATTGATTAAATCTGTTTGACTGCATTAAGTTTTTCTAAATAGACTGGCCCAGTTTCCTGCTGTCTCCCTCCCTTTGAGAGCAGCATAACATGCACAATTTTCTAATCCTCTGGAACTGTCCAGAAATAGATTGTTCTGGAATATTCAAACCAATGTCTCCACTATCTCTGCAGCCAATTCCTTAAAGTTTGTTGGGAAAGGAACGGCAGGTCCTGGCAACTTGTCTGCCCTCAGTCCCATTAGTTTGTCAAATACTTTGTCCCTTGTAATAGAAACTATTCCATGACCTTTCCTTTCGTTAACACATTGTTTATATCTTTGGGAATGTTTACAGCATCCTCCACTATGAAGACTGCTGCAAAATATCAAATTAAATTATCTGGATAATACAAGAGAAGCTAAACTAGCTTTTCACTGTAACTTCAAGAGTGATGCTTCACCTGCTGACATTTAATGCACATAGGAACAGATAAATTAACTTGGGATCTTGCTGGACGGCAAGACTCACATATACACTGTACAAACCTGCTAAAATACACTGGATCTTAACTCTTGGCTTCTTAAAGTCTTGCTCATATGGGGATGAAATATGATGAGATATGTTGCCTATCTATTTTATGTAAACAGGAATAGGTTTACAAAAGCTCACCTGTTTCAGCATCTTTGAAATCTTCATCCTGCTCATATTCATTTGGCCCTTCCTCCATTGGTGGCTCTTCTACTTAATTATGAGAAAAATAATGTGTGTGTGTGTCTAAAACTTGTACAAATGCCAACATTCAAAACGTGCGCTCGGCTACTTTTGAGGACCAAATTATATTCTTGTAAAACTTTAATAAACACCTTACTTGAAAGTATATCCGAAAAAAATATGGAGTTAAATGTATGGGTTTATTACTAACTCTAAAATTCTGTTAAATGATCACATACTTACTGAGCTATATGATCTCTCATGTAACATGTCTCAATAAGGAAACTTTTGAACCCAATATCTTTGCAATCTCCTCCAGCCCTACAACTCATCCAGATCTCTGCACTTTACTTCTGGCCTCTTATACTTCCCAGACCTTTTATTACTGCACCACTGGCAGCTTTGTCTTTTTACTGTCAAGGCCCTAAACTCTGGAAATCTTTCTCAAAACTTCTCTGGTTCTTCACTCCACAAAACATAACGGTTTTTGGTTACTTCTCCAAATATCTCGTGCAAAAGTTAACAAATTTTATTTGCTGGTGCTCCAGTGAAGCACCTTGGGATTTTGAGAAATACTTTAAAATGTGCTGTATTGATACAAAGCGATTTGTATTTGAATGTTAAAATTCGTGTTCTCACTCTCCTATTCAATACCAGTCTACTCCAAAAACTAAAAAGCAAATGCGAGTATCTTTTCATATTTAATTGAAATGGATCAGTCTTTCATTGGGTCCTTTGCAAGGAGAAAACGAACTGTTGTGAATTCTTCTTAAGATAGCCAGAAGTCACGTCTCTTGAAAACGGATGCATTTTCAACAATGTAACAGTCAGATTTACACAGAATAAAAGGTAGGGGCGGCTCGGTGGCACAGTGGTTAGTACTGCTGCCTCACAGCGCCAGAGACTAGGGTTCAATTCCCGCCTCAGACAATTGTCTGTGTGGAGTTTGCACATTGTCCCCATGTCTGTGTGGGTTTCCTCCGGGTGCTCCAGTTTCCTCCCACAGTCCAAAAACTGTGCAGGTTAGGTGAATTGGCCATGCTAAATTGCCCGTAGTGTTAGATGATGGGGTAAATGTAGGGAAATGGGTCTGAGTGGGTTGCGCTTCGGCGGGTCGGTGTGGTCTTGTTGGGCCGAAGGGCCTGTTTCCACACTGTATGTAATCTAATCTAATCTAATATCTATTATACTGCCTATAACGAGGGGCATGACAAATAGTTTATAAAATTTTATGTTTCTACAATCTTTCAGATATATGGCCATACGCTTTTAGCATCATTGTAATCATCTGTTGTTTCTACCAAAGGTCTATCAAGTTTCCTACCTTATTGATTTTACAGCTCAGGTCTATCAATCCTACTTAAATATTTGGGATAACAATGTTTCAAGCAGCAAAGATACCGACCTGGTGTGCGTTTGAGGGGTGCCGGAGTCACATCTGCTCGCATGGATTCTGTTTCTTCTTTGTCAGCCTCTAAAAGAACAGATTTTCTCATAGAAACAACTTCAATTTAAATAGTTCTGTACTTAATAGCGTGTAATGAACAAAATGTTGGGTAATTTATTTTCTTCTTCTTTAATTTTTGATAATCCACTGCTAAACATTAATTCCAGGCTGGGTAATCTTAATAAAGGTGAGTTACAAACCTGATGGCCAATTTGAGGTTTATAGCACTTGAATTGTTTCTCTGGTCTCTAACTATTAGAAACAACTGTTTTAATTTCGACTGGTCACAAGTCTTAAGGCAATCAATTCTGCTGAATGCAGGTGAGCAAACGACTGTAATGTAGCAAAAGCCAGAAGATTTATTGAAATGATAGAAACACAATGTAGAACAGAAGGGTATATATGTCTGAAAACAGGCTTGAAGGTTTGACTGGTTTTATCTGAGCAAACATTTCAAATAAATGTTGTAATTAGATGTATGTTCAATCACTGATAATTAACATATAAGTGCAGATGGAAGCAAAACATGGGCTGGTTTGGATCAAGAAAATATAGAACATAATTTGGTAAAAATATTTAAAAGCCAAAGTGATGAACACCAACGAAGGGAAACCAAGAAGAATACTGGTAGAAAAGAACAAGAATCAACTTAATTATTGACACTTAGTATCCCATGTCAGTGCAAGACAAGCCACTGATTTCCAATCTGTTAGGCAGACAGAGATTGCAAAAAGAAAATCTTTGAAGGGAGGGTACTGTTCATGCTATACCAAGCAAGGCCAAGCAGAAGGCTGGAGTCTGTCGGGATGATTAGATACCAAATGAAATTTGGTAAAGTTCCAAGGCAGAAATCGTGCAGTTGGTAAAATCACAAACAATCTAGAAGTAATGACAAAATATTTTTGAAGATGCAAAATCCTGAGTAATCAGAACAATTTATCTGATGTTTACAGTTTGCCTTCAATGCGATTCAAAGTGGTGCAATGTTTGAAATTAATTTTTCGCAACAGCATTCAAAATGACAATTCATTTTAGTCACACAGGTTTACCTCAGAATTCTAAAGCAAGTGCAGATATACAGCTGGAGGTTCTAGCAGCAGTGCTTTTACAGTATCAATGAGAAGGAATCACCCCTTTCTCACCAAAATACAGATGAAATGTGATAGAATTGTCAAAATGACATCGAACTTTTGTGCTGATTGAGTGGTTTTCACATGAATTTAATATTACAGCTGCTATAATATAATTTTGTGGAAGTCATAATATTTGTTTTTATATTAAAACACATGCATTATATTTTACCAATTGTGGTGTTTAAAATTAAGACAAGTTTTGAGAAGAGTGGATATAGAATATTTTCTCTTGTGGGAAAGACACGACTAGAGATCAATAATATAAGGCAATCACCAAAACAAAATCCTCAAGGGAATTCCAGAGAAACTTCCTACCACAGGGCGTGGTCAAAGGGAATGAGAGGGACATTTAAGGAGAAACGAAAAAATCACATGATGGAAAACAAAAGAGAGTTATAATCGTAGGTATAGACAAGAAATGATGGAAATAGGCTCCAGTACAGCTTAAACATATGAACTGGATGGGTTTAACAGCCTTTATCTTTGCTTTACAGCCTATGTAGGTAATACGGTGTGCCGCACTGACCATTTGTTAGCTCATGGAGATGGCAGGACAAGTTTGTTATGTTAAAGTAATATCAGTTTAAAATATTGCTCCTGTTATGCGTCCCAGAGGAAAAAAAAAATCTAAGGTGTTCAACTTTTATGCTCACAACAAATTTATTAGCAAAACATGTTTACCAAAAATGTGAAGGAATACTTGTGCACAAAACACAAATTTAGCACACAGGTGCAGCAGACAATCAGAAAAGTTCATCGAATGTTGGCCCTTAGTTCAAAGGGGTTGGAGTATACGAATAGGGAGGTCTTACTGTAACCGTACAAGATGCTGGTGAAACGAGGAGGAATTCTTCCAGCCAGAGGGTGGTGAATTGGTGGAACTCATTGCCGCAGAAGTCTGTGGAGGCCACAGTACTGAGCATATTCCATACAGAGATAGATAGGTTCTTGACTAGTAAGGGGATCAAGAATTTCAGGGAGAAGTCAAACGAATGGGGTTGAGAAACACATCAGCCATGATCGAATGGTGGAACAGCCTCAATGAGCCAAACTGCTTAATTCTGTTCTGATAGAGAGGAAGATGAACTCTACTGCAGTAAAATCTCATTGCGTTGTGTTTCAAGATGGCACCAGAGCATGGTGACACTTTGCAAATAAGACAAAAAAAATCACTGTATTGTTATGAGAGACAATAAATCTAAATATTATGATCTAATGAAGTACTCTGAGCAGTTTTGGTCCCCTTATTTAAGCAAAGGTATCATTTCATTGGAGAAAGTTCAGAGAAGGTTCATGAGATGATCCCTGGTATGGAGGAATTGGATTATCAGCAACAGTTAAATATGTTGAGAATATACTCATTGGAGTTAGAAGAATGAGGTGTGATCTCTTGAAACATACAGGATGCTTAAGGGACTCGATGGGGTAAATCCTGACAGGATGTTACCCTCCCTCGAGAGTCCTGACCAGAGGGCACAGTCTTCGAATAAAGGGGCACCAATCATGACGAGAAAGAATTTCTTCTCGTGGTTGTCGGTCTTTGGAACACCTTTCCACAGAAAGCTGTGGGGGCAGAGGCCTTGTGCATATTTAAAGCTGAGTTAGATTCTTGATCAGTTAGAGAATCAAGGGTTATGGCAAAAAAAAAATAGTAATGCGGACATGAGGAATGTCAGATCAACCATGATCCCATTGAATGGTGGAGCAGGCTTGAGGGGCTGATTGGTCTTTTCCTATCTTCTTTGTTCTTACAGAAAGACAATTTGACAAGTTTGTTTAAAGTCTGAGATTGGCATTTTAGCTCATTATACCTTACGCTACGTAGCTGTAGCACTTGATTTAGTTTATACTTGACTTCAGTACATTAGTCACCTTTCAAACTTTGCTTGTCATTTTTAATACACTGAATATTTACTCAGCATTTTATATCCTATACCCCCATTTTAAAAAAAACTACCCAGCACATTTATACTATATTTAATTATTTTTGAGTATCTAATCATATAGGACTTCCTGTAATGGAATCTCAAATTACCTGTTCCTATGTCTGTGTATACAGATGGCTGAATAGGCTCTTCGTTCTTCCCAAAATGTTCAGCAGAAACAGGTCCTTCTGCTTCTTTCAACCCTGTTTTCAAATGCCGGAGAATTTCATCAAACTTATGTTGCATCAAGTCCAGCTTCTTAAAATCATAATACACCAGACTATTTTAAGCATACAAATTGTGCTGTGGCATTTGGAGATGGTTCTACGTTTTACAGCTATCAACTGAAGCAACTCATTAGCACAGCTTGACATGCTTAAAGTATGATCTTTTCACTCATTTCTTAAACAGATTTGGAAAGAATGCTCAAAGGTTTGATTCCATGCAAGAAAAGGTGAAGGAGACACAAATATTCAAACAGTGTGCACAACTGACATTTATGGCAAATTTAAATAATTCTGTTTGAAGATCCAAAGATAAGGAAACTTCATTCGGTTGGCAAAAACTTAAATTCACCAAATAGGTATAGGTAATGCATTGCAAACCTATCCAGTATAGGACATCCAAGCCTCTGGAGAACAAGCTTAAAAAACCTCAACTGAAATCAAATGCTGCAATTTTTAGCCAATTATCCCAAATCATTTAGCTAAAAATAAAATCACGTGAAAGTAAAAACTATGTCTTTACACAATTCTAAGCAGCAAATGCTGTTGACTTGGGTTGTGATTGTCAAAGATGACAACTAAGTATTTTGAGAGAAACTGGACAATGAATTCTCAATTTTTATTTCACTCAAGAACAGATGGGAATGCAAGAACAGGAAACCTGAACCGGTTTACACAGTCATTAAAAATCTGGGAAGAGATAAATGGAAAGGAGGGATGCATTAAAAGGAAAGGGAGAAATAAAGGAAGAAAGGAGGAATTGGAAAAGTCTGTCAGAGTAAAGGCAAATCTAATAATAGATTTGGAAACTGATCACTGGAACTTGCCTTAAAAGATTAATAGTGGATTAGGCAAGGAATGTGCAGATGCAAACTATGTGCTGGAAAAAGAACTGCATAATGATGTGTTGCTGTCTGTAGTTTAGGATACCATTAATTTTGCATAGCTCTCGTCCCAAAATCATTGACATATTTACAAGTTATCAAGTTATCTTATATTGCTAATTCAATACTATCCAATCCACATGGTTTTCTGGAAGGGAAATCATGCTTAAGCAATCTATTGAAGTTTTTTTTCAGGAACTAAAATGAATAAACAGGAACCAGCAAATGCCCTGTGGTTAGATTTCCATAAGGTATTTTACAAACAGCAGAAAGTAAAAGCTCATGGTGTGATCAGTAACCTACTACCCAAGGTATGGATAAAAAATTGGCCAGTTAACAGGAAGCAGAGTAGGCAAGAGTCATTTTCTAGTTGGCAAGATGTATCAAGTGGGATGCCAAAGGTGCTGGGACCGCAATCTTTCAAAATTTATATAAATGACTTGGATGAAAAGACTGAAGGAATGGTTACTATATTTGCTAATGACAAAAGTAGATGGGAAAGCAAGTGTGAATACAACATAAGGAGGTTACAAATTGATGAAGTGAATAGGCCAAAACCTGGCAAATGGAGTGTAATCCGGAAAATAAAAAAAAAGTTAATTTTGGCAATAAGAGTGGCACATTATCTGAATGTTGAAAAATTGCAAACGTCTGAGATGCAGAGATATTTGGGTATCCAAATGAATATATTACAAAAGGTTAGTCTGCAAGTACAAGTCATTAAGGAAGCTAATAGAATGGTATATTTTATTGCCATGAGAATTGAATACAAAAGTAGGGAGGTCAAGCTTCAGTTATAAAAAGTGAAGTACTGCGCACAATATTGGTTTCCTTATTGGAGGAAGGTTACAAGAAGCAGTTCAGAGAAAGTTTACTAGACCAACATCTGGATGAGGCAGGTCAGCCTATGAGGAAAGGTCAGCCAGGCTAAGTTGCATCCACCGGAGTTTAGAAGAGTAAAAGTTAACTTGATTGAAACACAAGATCCAAAAGGGTCCTGACAAGATGAATATGGAAATGAGGTTTCATCCTGTGAGAACATTCAAAGATTAGGGATGACCTGTTCAAAATACAGAGTTGTGTTGTCCATTTAAGAGACACAAGGAGAATTCTCAAAAGGAGGACGAACTTTCGGAACTCTGCTCTAACTGTGTTTCAATGACGTGTCTTTTTGAATTGTTTAAGGCAGACATGAATAAATTTTTAATAAACAAGAGCGTGAAATGTTATCAGAGATTTTCAGGAATATTTAATAAGATTGTGTCTGATCTTATTCTATGAAGAGCATGTTTAAGGGAGTGGGTGGCCTATTCCTGCTCTTAATGCATACGTTAGTACATTCGTATTTTCAAATGAGGCCACATACCCTTAGACACATAGCTACCTTAAAGCGAACCTTTTTTTTTCCAGTAGCAAGTCATTTAGCAGAAGTTCCATTCAGCAGTTTCAATACTGTTAATACATTTCAGCAATTGTACCTTACTATTGAGATCCTCAAAATCTATCCTTAAAAGGCAATACATTCTATAATTAAAGAAACCAAGCTGAGTGAATACAAAGGCTAAACAATTGATATAAAAATGAAATTAAATTTCTGTTAATGTCTGCATAAACTTATTTTGCTTCTGAACACCTGATTACAGAAACTATTGTGTATCCTCAGCATTAGTTTCAAGCAGAAACACAGTTTGGATGTTTTATTGTTTGAGGTAAAATAGAGGAACCAATCACTAATGTTGAAAATGATATTGTGGAGATACGGAATGCTCTTTTCTTTTCCCACATTTTCACTGCTGACGTGCTGACAGAAGCAGGAAATTGTGCCCCACCAGCTGATGATTCTCAGACTATTCATAACAAACAACAGCAAGTAACTGTGACAGTAATGCTATTGACAAAGAAATGGAGACATGTTGGGTGAAAAATTCAGTTTTTATTTATTGTTGTGCCAAGAAAATTAATATTTTTCAAATCTTCTCATGTGGAATAAATGAGGCCCATATAGTTATAGCCATCACAGCTAAGAAATCTATACAAACATTTCACCTGTATTATCTTGCTCTTTTAATTTCCAATCGATAAATGCTGAGCTTTGACATACAACACTGTATATAATGAAAAATTGAGAAATTGTGACCAGAGCTCACAACAGAGATTTAAATAAAACAGTATTTGATGAAAATGGTGGGCCTCAAAAGTTATTTTATTTCTGACTAAGCATATCAAACCAAATCTTGTAAAGCCCTGATAGAATAGTTTGTTAAACTGACAGCAGCATTATATAATACACAATTTGAAAATAAATAAATTGTTATAATTGCTCAGTATGGAAGATGCAGTTCTTTAAATAAACAAACTAATGGAATAAAACTACAAGATGTTAAAACAATTAGTCACACTACAAAATTGTTCCTCACTACCAACTCCATGATTTGAAGTCAATTAATGTCTCAGTTGGCACAATGACCAATAATATTCAGAGAGATTGAGTGAGAAGTTAGCTGAAGGTTTTAGAAGAAGCCATTCTAAAACTTCAACTTACCAATATCCAGATACTGAATGCAGTGTTGAAACTAAAGGTCAGTTTCAGACAGAAAATGTTCGGAAGAAACAATGGAAACAAACCTGTCATTGCTGGCATTTCTGCTGTTCTATGATATATTAACTATTGCTTTGGCTCTAAATAGTTAGTACTGGCACCCAAATACATTCGTTTAACAATACTATTGGCATGATTATGGGAAGGCGGTGGTGTGGTAATTCCATGGACCTAGCAATCCTGAATCTTAGGTTAACGTTCTGGTGACATGGGCTCAAATCCCATCATTGCAGATGGTGGGATGTTAATTCAATAAAATCTGGAATAAAAGCTAACTTGGAGCAACAAACTGCTTTCAGATGCATTGGAGTTTCAATCCATCAGCACTTTGAACACCAAGGTCAAGGAGATTAAAATTTTCAGTGGGGCTATATAATTCTTTCACAAACTTTTCAAGAAATCAAATGTGAATAAAGCTTTCAATAGAACAATACATTTTGGTTTTATCACTTCAGTAAGATAAAAGTCCTGTAATATTGCACAATCAGAAAATTTTGAAGATCACTATGGAAGGCTTGAGCAGTGAGGCAATATAGACAGAGCTCCGAATTAGGAAGGGTGCGGTAACCATGTTGGTTCTGTACTACAGGCCTCCCAACAGTGAGCGGGAGATAGAGGTACAATATGCAGAGGGATCATAGATAGATGTAGGAGCAACAGGGTGGTGATGATGGGAGATTTCAGTTTTCCCAACATTGACTGGGATTCACTGTGTTCAAGGTCTGGATGGAGCAGAATTCGTAAGGTACATCCCAGAGGGGTTTACAGCGCAGTATATCAATAGTCCAACTCAGCAAGGGACCATTCTGGACTTGATGTTAGAGAATGAGCCCAGCCAGGTGGGTGAAGTTTCAATAGGGGATTACTTTGGCAATAGTGATCACAATTCCGCAAGTTTTAGAATACTCATGGACAAAGATGAGAGTGGACCTAAAGGAAGGGTGCCAAACTGGGGGAAGGCCAACTGTACCAAAATTTAGCAGGAGCTGGGGAATGTAGATTGGGAACAGCTGTTTGAAGGGAATGACAGTTCAGGAGAGATACGTTGCTATGAAAATGAGGGATAGAAATGGCAAGATTATGGAACCATGGATGACAGGTGAAATTGAGAGACTAGCTAAGAGGCGAAGGAAGCATACATAAGGTCTAAGTGACTGAAGTCAGATGAAGCTTTGTAAGAATATTGGGAATGTAGGAACAATCTGAAATGAGGAATTAAGAGGGCTAAAAGAGGTTATGAGATATCCTTAGCAAACAGGGTTAAGGAAAACCCCAAAGCTTTTTATTCGTATATAAGGAGCAAGAGGGTAACTAGGGAATGAGTTAGCCCACTCAAGGACAAAGCAGGAAAGATACACTTGGAGTCGGAGAAAATGGGTTAGATTCTTAATGAGTACTTTGCATCAGTATTCATCATGGAGGGGTACATGGCAGATGTTGAGGTGAGGGAGAGATCTTTGATTACTCTAGGTCAAGTCGGCATAAACAGAGAGAAAGTGTTGGGTATTCAAAAAGGCATGAAGGTGGACAAATCCCCAGGACCGGATGGGATCTATCCCAGGTTTCTGAGGGAAGCAAGAGGGAAAATAGCTAGAACTTTAACAGATATCTTTGCAGCATCCTTGAAAACAGGGGAGCTCCCAAAGAACTGGGAAATTGCTAATGTTGTCCCCTTGTTTCAGAAGGGTAGCAGGGATAATCCAGGTAATTACAGATCTGTGAACCTGACATCAGTGGTAGGGAAGCTGCTGGAGAAGATATTGAGGGATAGGATATATATCCATTTGGAAGAAAATGGGCTTAGTGATAAGCAGCATGCTTTTGTGCAGGGAAGGTCATGTCTTACAAACCTAATAGAATTCTTTTGAAGAGGTGACAAGTTGATTGATGAGGGAAGGGATGTAGATGTCATGTACATGGACTTTCGGAAAGAGTTTGATAAGGTTCCCCATAGTAGGCTGATTAAGAAGGTGAACTTACATAGGGTCCAGGGTGTTCTAGTTAGATGGATAGAAAACTGGCTAGACAACAGGAGACAGTAGTAGTGGAAGGGAGCTTCTCAAAATGAGGACTTGTGACTAGTGGTGTCCCACAGGGATCCATGCTGGGACCACTGTTGTTTGTGATATATATAAATGATTTGGAGGAAGGTATAGGGGGCCTCATTAGCAATTTTGCAAATGACACGAAGATTGGTGGAGTAGCAGACAGTGGAGGCGACTGTCAGAGAATGCAGCAGAATACAGATAGATTGGAGAGTTGGTCATAGAAATGACAGAGAGATTTCAATCCGGACAAATGCAAGGTGATGTATTTTGGAAGATACAATTCCAGAGTGAACTATACAGTAAATAGAAAAGCCCTGGGGAAAATTCATGCACAGAAAGATCTGTATGGTCAGGTCCATTGTTCCCTGAAGGTGGCAATGCAGGGCAGTAGAGTGGTCAAGGCAGCATGCTTTCCTTCATAGGACGGGGTGTTGAGTACAAGAGTTAGCAGGTCATGTTATAGTTATATAAGACTTTGGTTCAGCCACATTCGGAAGACTGTGAACAGTTCTGGTCACCACATTACCAAAAGGATGTGGATGCTTTGGAGATGGTGCAGAGGTGGTTCATCAGGATGTTGTCTGGCATGGAGGGTGCTAGCTATGAGAGGTTGAGTAGATTAGAATTATTTTCATTGGAAAGGCAATTGCGGAGGGACCTGATTGAGGCCTACAAAATCATGACAGGCGTAGACAGGGTGGGCAGCAAGAAAGACTCAGTTACTAGGGATCATGAGTTCAAGGTGAGGGGAGAAAGGTTTAGGGGAGATATGTGTGGAAAGATCTTTACACAGAGGGTGGTGGGTGCCTGGAATGTGTTGCCAGCAGAGGTGGTTAGGCAGGAACGATAGCGTCATTTAAGACGTATTTAGACAAAGGGACACAGATCCTTCGAAAATAGGTGACGGATTTAGATAGAGGATATGGATCACGCAGGTTTGGAGGGCTGAAGGGCCTGTTCCTGTGCTGTAATGTTCTTTGTTCTAGCAGCTGTTTTCCCGTTTACTGACATGAAGATCACTGGTTAGGCCAGCATTTATTATTGCCTATCCCTAGATGACCTTATAAGCTGTTCATGAGATGATATTTTAGTCAGTAGTTTATAATCCCACTTCTGAGGCTTACCCAGTAATCTTCAGACAGCTAGACAACTCTTTCCCCCTCCCCATCTATCCTGATTCTCTGCACACCTCACATGTTTTAAAGGTGAAGCCAGAGACCCAAGCTAATTTTATTTAAATTGGCCCTACTTTCAAAATGTAATCTGGGATAGGGATAGAACATAGAAGAATACAGTGCAGTACAGGCCCTTCGGCCCTCGATGTTGCGCCGATCCAAGCCCACCTAACCTACACTAGCCCACTATCCTCCATATGCCTATCCAATGCCCGCTTAAATGCCCATAATGAGGGAAGAGTTCACCACTGCTACTGGCAGGGCATTCCATGAACTCACGACTCGCTGAGTAAAGAACCTACCCCTAACATCTGTCCTATACCTACCCCCCCTTAATTTAAAGCTATGCCCCCTTGTAATAGCTGACTCCATACGTGGAAAAAGATTCTCACTGTCGACCCTATCTAAACCCCTAATCATCTTGTACACCTCTATCAAGTCACCCCTAAACCTTCTTTTCTCCAATGAAAATAACCCCAAGTGCCTCAGCCTTTCCTCATACGATCTTCCTACCATACCAGGCAACATCCTGGTAAACCTCCTCTGCACCCGTTCCAGTGCCTCCACATCCTTCCTATAGTATGGCGACCAAAACTGCACACAATACTCCAGATGCGGCCGCACCAGAGTCTTATACAACTGCAACATGATTACAACTGCAACATGATGCAGTGGGAAACTGAACAATTCTGATGAAGAGATGTAAATGATACTTTCATGCTATGCAAAGTTATGGGGCAAGGGAGAAAGAGAGGGACAGTGCAATAGTGTGCAAACAAAGATTTATAATGTCTTCAAATATTTTTCTGGCATTTCCTCCAATCACAGTATCAGAAAGACAGACTGCTTCAGTTAACTTTGCAGCTACTGCAATATCATGATAGCACAGTACAAGAACAAAACCATTTTTAAAACTATCAATCCAAAACAGCCCAAAATTAGCACCAATACTCAAAGAAAGCTTCAGATTGAGGTTACAATGGAAGAACATGAGAACAACAAATTCTCATTACCGTGTAAGTTGCAAATTAGTTGACAAACTAGGGTACAGTAGGTCTTCATTCAAAGCTATGGTTGCATCCCTAACAATCATGACTTTAGGTAAAATGACCAAGTGAATCATAGGTCGCTTTAGACATCGCTTGTCTGGAAAAAAGCAAAGTACGGTACTACATGAAATAGTGTAGTCCTGGCTAAAATATTTGCAAAAAAGATCAGCAAATATAAAATGAACGGTAGTTTTCAGACCTTTCTCACCGAAAAAAGCTTGAAAGAACCAAATCGAAGTGGTAGTCATTCCTTAATGTCTACAATCAAAACATTTAAAATAAAATACATTTTATATAGAAACACTACTGTAAAATACTGACCAGGGTCCATTCAATGGATAAGATTGATGGGTACAGGGAGCAACTGATAACCAGAATTACTCGCATGAACCAAAGTCTGACACCAGATGGAGCCCAGGATTTCAGTGCGAGATCAGGACAGGAACCAGAAGGGGAGCAGAGAGGTAGACCCCAAAGATGAGTCAGGTAAAAACAGAATCCACAAGCACTAGATAGTTTTTATTTGGGGGAAGGGGTGTAGGTTTATGCTGGTGTGGTGACTGTGGGAGGTCAAGGTCAAAAATTGGGTGGGGTAAATAAGCGAAATGGGAGTCATTCTGGAGTTGGAAGAATCTTCAGTGGTAACAACATAGAATGATTGAAGAATGGCAATTAGAAGTGGGTGCAAAAGGTACTTTAGGACTGAAATTGGTGGCTGAAGAACAATGGAAAAAGGTCTGTAAGGCAAGCAGGCCACAAAGCAGGGAGTCAGTGGCAAAATTCCAAAGAAACAACGAACAAAATTGAAGAGATAGATCATGAATAGCAAGATACATTATGTTCGTAAGTGCTGTTTTAATGAGAATTGTACATACTCATACACAGTAAATTTGGGAAAATTCACAAAAAGAAGAATCACTGGATATTTTAATAAGAATTTGATTTAAATCACCACTCAGACTGTACATAAATTAGATTAACTGGTACCAGCTTACTAACGAGAAGCAATATTTCCTTTGTAGTATTCCACAGATTCATCTTTTTCATTAGTAATGAAAGCTATTATCAAAATGCACAAAACTAAATTTAATCTAACAAAAATATATTTCAACTATCAGTTTAAGTGGTTCAAGTTAAAGGCACTAAAATGAATTTAAACCTCACATACCCAATAGAGTAAACACTGTTGAGATGATCTACTAGATTGTCACAGTGCAGGTCAACAAAGGCAGTAGCTCAAACAATATCTCATTCTTTTATTTCTTATTCCCCTTCTTTTCCTTCTCATTATCAATAGTTTTAACCTTGAGAGATTTAGTGGGTTCCTTTTTATCCTTCACTGGCACGTTTTTTGCCACTTTGAACGTATTAAAAAGCTTTTTAACCTTCTCTTTCAGTGACTGAGGTTTTTCCTTTGCTTTTACTTTCTCAACTTTATTTTTTTTCTCTTTTTCAGATTTCTTTTTCATCTCCAGCTTTTTCACAGGCTTTTCCATCTTCAGTTTTCCCGTTTTCAGCTCTGCCTTTTCTTTCTGTACTTTCTTAGACTTCTCCTCAGCAGCTCTTTCAGACTTTGGTCTTTTAGCTTTCTTCTTTGTTTCAGCTTTCTCTCTCGCCTTTTTAAGCTCTCTTAATGCTTCCTTCACTTATTATTTTAAAAGAAAATCAAAACAGAAGTGATATGCTGTACATTTGGATGGAACATTTTCACTCAACAGAAAAAGTCTTGTCTGCAGAGTTATATAAAATTACTCCATTATATATATTACCAAATGGAGAAGGTGTGTTCTAAATCAGAGTGTTCTCCACCTAACAACTTCTTACATTTTTTTAAATTTGGAAATCACATTATAACAAATGCATCATGAAAAATTCTGTCGTTACTGCACTGTGGGAGGGGGAAGTTCTAATATGACTGAATTCAAGATGCATTTTTATTAGATTACTAATACACTGCCAAACGGTTGTAGTCAAGCTGAAGGTAACCCTCTGTACTTTGGATTGGAAATTTATGTAAACCCTAAAAGGTGCAGATGACATGTTTAATCATACTGACTGGATTAATATCAAACAGTAAAATTGTAGGTGTTGTCCTTTGAAAGCTTGGAAAGAATATTTTGAGTAAAGTATGAAGAAAAATTGGTGGTGAGACTACAACTGCTTTCTGGGCGTACGTGCTCACATCTTGCAGAAATAACCCTGCTCAAACTGTTTTAAATATGAGAAATTAGCCAAAACAGTTGTTCATTGACCTCCAGCACTAAACTAATAATCTTACAGCTCTAAAACACACTGATACTGGCATGCATTCATGCAGATATTATCTTTGCAGCAACAGTAATACACCCATTTTGCACACATACACAAAAACCTTTCATGGCTGGTTTCGTTAGGAAGAGCAGGTGCTCCATAAGAAACACCATATATGAAAGCAATTTAGTTAAACTTGGTTTTTTAAGAAAAACATATTGCAATTAACCAAGTAAACTGAGTGTCTTAAATCAATCTGACCTTTCTCACAAAATACATGTATTTTGGTTGAAGATGCAATTAGGAATAGACACAGTACCCAAATAAAGTACTGCCTTTGGATCATTTGCAAGTTTAACTGTCATCTAGCTGTACTGCACTTTGATGTATTGTAACAGAGTGAGAAATGCACAGCTAAAGTAATCTTTTAAGCAGGTTGTTAGTCAAGACCATAAAGACTATTACACTGCAGAGATGTTTGGAGTTATTACTATTTACAAAAACCTTACCACATGCAAATTAGATATAACATTTGCCAATTTTGTAACAGGGAGTACACTTCCAAAAGGAGATGATTGTAAAGCACATTTTTTTTTTTTAAGAAAAAGTGTCCTGAATTCATGCATTAAGCTTTAAAAATGGTTCACTTGCACACATAGTAAGTCAAACCAGGTCCTGCTAATCCATTCAGCTCATCCCACTGCTCGACTCAGGCTCACAGATATTCCAAAGTTGCAAATCTAAAATGCCTAAATTTTATAATATCTCAATAACTGCTCAATCTTGCAGAGCAGAAATAAACCATTTGGCCAGGTTGTCTACATCAGCTCCCAAGTGGGCAATTTACTCAGTGCCACTCTTCCCTCTGTACATTTTTTTGTCAAGTTTAATTTTCCTTTGAAAGTTTTAATTGAAACTACCACCGAGCGTGATAGAAATAGTTAAGCACTCGCTATGTGAAAAGTTCTCACCTTTGTTTTTGTATCTTTCACCAATTATTTTATACCTACGCCGTTTCTTTTCAATCCCTTCATGAACGGGAACAGTTTTTCCCTGCCTACTCCAACCAGACCACTCAATTTTGATACCTCAATCAAATCTCCCTCAGCCTCTCATTAAATTACAGAAGTCCCTTTTGAGGCCATTTATCAAAGCTCGCAATATCAACATTTCCTCTGTACATCATATATTCAATTAGTCACTTCAAACAATTCTATAGATATGATCACATTCTGCTATCAGTTCACTGACCCATTTCAATATTCTTACATCAAGATATGCTAGTACAGACAAAAAAAAGTAATCTAACATTTCTTACAAGCCTACGCCCACCTCTCTAATATATGATTGTCCTGAAATACTTCTAGGTCTTTGAGCCAAACTATATAATGCCACTGGACAATGTTTAATAGATTACTTTTTGCAGTGAAGAAAGATTTAATCTGTATTTGAATGCTGTGGAACCCAGAAATATCCCATTTACCAACATTTGGCCCAGATCCCTCTAAACAGATTTCAGTATTCTATGGGCTTTGCTGATTACTGTTCTGCATTAGTTAGATATATTGGACACCAAATCTTCTAAACTCAAATCTCAACTTGAACTTGAGCTATTTCAACATTATTCTGAGTGCACATGTTGCTCATTTTCCCTTTCCGTTGTGCTTGGCTGCGTTAAATTTCATCCACTTATTTTCTGTCCACTTTAGGTTATTCTACAATTTCTAGAATCTACTTCATATTAGATTTGGAATGGAAGTCCGAAATATTCACAAATTGAAAATAGAACATCCAAATACCACTCCATCCAACATACAATACTGCTTCCATTCTTCCCAAGGTCAAAGATTTTTTAAAACCTGGTCAAAGTTTTTTTAAAAAAATTATTTAAAGTTAAAATATCCACAGACAAGATTTATCCCAAATCCTCTGATGTTTTAGCTCAATAGGTGTTCGCATATAATTTTTATCAAATTGCTTCCGGAGATGCAATACATAATGGGGTCTACTAAATACAATTTCTTGAAAAACACAGATGGGTTAGGATCATATCAGTCGGAATTCAAGTGGCTGCTTTCACCAAGTTCTTATTTTATGGGTGACCTTCAAAATTATTCCTCTCAATATAGTGCTTAGAGTCGCCAATCTTCAATTTTTCACCTATTTTGAAAGACGGGCATCACATTAGTCTTTTTCTGATCAGCTAGTATTCTTCATTATCTTATGCTTATTCTGTTTCAAACTTCTTTTCATCTTTAATGGTGGCACCTCCTTTTTGATTGTCTTGCCAAAATTGAAAAGGCATCTGCAGTTATGCATTCTCTTTGCTCCCAAATCAATCTTTTAATTTTTTTGCATATTTTAACTTACATCCCTATGAAATGTTACAACTTGCCCACAGTAATATTACTTGATTTGCCACCATACTTGTTTAAGCTACACTGACTGGTTCTAGATATGAACTTAATTTGAATGCTTAATGTTATACATTGCAAGATCTTCCATTTCCACTCTCCTGTAGCACTGGCCATCCTGTCCCAATCGATCAATTTGGTAAAAACCGTTCACTATCTTATTATGAAAATTACTTTTTTTTTTATTCTTGGGTTCACGACCCTACTTCTAAACAACTGGAACATTTACAAAACTGTATAAAATAGTCTGTAAGAAAAAGGTGTTTGCACGCATGACAGCAAAAATATGCAGTTAATGGGAGATGCAAATCATCTTTAAACTGTCATATTCATGCAACACATGCTTTTACAAATCCAAGTCAGCCAACCAGTTTTGCGGAAATTGGCTTTTGGCAAAGTACCTTTCTCTTTAGCCTGCTCCTTTGTTTTCACTTTAACTTCTGGTTCTATCACAAGGAGGAAAGATAGGCTTAATGTTCAATTACTTAAAACAAAAACAGCTAGTCAAGCTAAACCATCATTTGCACAGTCCGAAACATTTCCAACACAGAACATTTGCACAGATTGTTCAGAAGGTTTACAAATCAAAGCATCTAACATGGGCAGTGCCCCTTCCCGAAGGTAATGAAGCGTGATACTTTCACAATGCTTGAAAATAATCCACATCTAGTTACAGAAACTGAATTTAACATTAGATTTGCCAGATTTCCTTAAGCTCACATTGCATGGCAATTAGGTTTAAACATGTTTTGAAGTAGAAAATTGGAAGAATCAACCAATTGATATCTGCAACAAATACGTGAATAATATCAGACATGAGAAGCTAATGATATCATATGAACAAAATACAAATGATCAGCTGTCAATATTATTCCTCAAAGACAATACAGTAACTCTTTGTAATTATCACTTTATAACTTCTTGGATACAAAACCAACCAATTAATTCTGATCAGTTCCGCATTTAATAAAGCATTAATGCAGACAATAACTACCATTGTCAGGCTAAAATTTATATTCCTGATGAATTCAATAATCCTTCAATCAGGATTATTTTACACCACTTTAACCTCCAAAAATAACAGAGTAAACCCAAGATTATTTCACACAGTATCCATATAGAAATCTTTGCCCCAAATCTAGGAGGATCCCTTCATAGGCAAACAACATCCTAAACCAGCTCCTCAATGTTTAGTACATGACTCAGGGGCAGGTTTACCAAGGAATCTTGAATCAGAAACCTATTATTAGGTCATATATTAGAGTATTTTACATTCGAAAATGTTTTCACCAATTCGTTTTATTTGTACATTAATGCATTATACCTGTACTTCTGTGCAAGTTATAATGACTTTGGTGCAGATTTTGGCGTGAATAGCAAACAAATGGCTATTCACCTTGCATACTTTTTAGCAGGCTTGTCATCAGAAACTTCCAGTCATGTGACCTCTATTTCAATTCAGCATCTTCTACAGATTTATGGTGTCTGCACGAAGAATTCTCAGCCGGACTGAAGTATCCTTATCGACATGCAAACAGCAAAGTAGGAAGCACAATATGGGATATAAAAATTGGGTCATACTTCTGGGAAGAAGCATTAAATAGAAGAATAATCTTAAAGATTTGCACCATTCCTTTTTTTTCCCTCAGAGAATTAGACTGTTCACTTTTAAAACTATAGCTTCAGAACTAGGGATATTGTTCAGATGTATATATTACTCATTACGTTGTTAAAAGATAATTTTCTTCTGATTCTGTAAGTCCTAACTGGAGGAGATTTTTGACTGAGAATAGAACATAGAAAAATACAGCGCAGTACAGGCTCTTTGGCCCCCGATGTTGCGCCGATCCAAGCCCACCTAACCTACACTAGCCCACTATCCTCCATATGCCTATCCAATGCCCGCTTAAATGCCCATAATGAGGGAAGAGTCCACCACTGCTACTGGCAGGGCATTCCATGAACTCACGACTCGCTGAGTAAAGAATCTACCCCTAACATCTGTCCTATACCTACCACCCCTTAATTTAAAGCTATGCCCCCTCGTAATAGCTGACTCCATACGTGGAAAAAGGTTCTCACGGTCAACCCTATCTAAACCCCTAATCATCTTGTACAGCTCTATCAAGTCACCCCTAAACCTTCTTTTCTCCAATGAAAACAACCCCAAGTGCCTCAGCCTTTCCTCATATGATCTTTCTACCATACCAGGCAACATCCTGGTAAACCTCCTCTGCACCCGTTCCAGTGCCTCCACATCCTTCCTATAGTATGGCGACCAAAACTGCACACAATACTCCAGATGCGGCCGCACCAGAGTCTTATACAACTGCAACATGAAGGTGGGCAATTAGACCACCCTCACCAGTTATCTTTGGCATCTTCCTGACCTCTCCGCCCCCACCCCAGTCTGACCAATCACCCTCACCTTGACCTCTTTCTACCTATCACATTTCCGACGCCCCTCCCCCAAGTCCCTCCTCCCTACCTTTTATCTTAGCCTGCTGGACAAACTTTCCTCATTCCTGAAGAAGGGCTTATGCCCGAAACGTCGATTCTCCTGTTCCCTGGATGCTGCCTGACCTGCTGCGCTTTTCCAGCAACACATTTTCATCTTTGACATCTATGCAAGTATTCTCAGCAAAGACTGCAACAGCAGCCTGCACAGAAACAAGGTATCACTAATAACTTCCAGGTGTTTGCCTTCACCTGCACATGTGAAAATCCCAAATACTGTCAGATCTACCCTATAACAGAATGGCTAATAACTCTCCTATTGTTAGTAGTGCAAATTTTGAGCACAGAATTTTCCCCATAAAGACATTTCCATTTAGTTTTGAACTGAGAAGAAGAGATTTCTAACAGTTGTTAGTTCAACTTTGCTAAAGAAAACTTGAATTATTAGAATATATATAATTTGCATTTTAGAAAATTAAAGCCTCCAGGTCAAAATAAACTGAAAACAGTCAAAACTGCATTTTTCATCTTTGCTGTACAATTTCATCCCTATTGGGAATTTTTTCTATTGAACTATGGAAAACATTCTATGCATCTTGATGCCCATCATGTGGAAAGATGGCAATTAAAGAGGCATAACTTGCATACCAGACTGAGGACAATATAACACTCAAACTTGAGAGTCTGTAAATTTATAAAATAAACATACTTAAATCACTACTACAATTAATTGACTAAAATGACCTCAATTTCATACAAGTTATAAACTCCTTACCAATTAAAAAAAAAATTCCTTTAGAACATACTTGCAAATTACAGGTTTTGAAAATCTAGAACATGCATCATACTTCATCAACGGCCTAAACAAGCTACCGGAAGTTCTTTCAGTACTCTTCTTGAATTTTGAGCGAAGAGTTTTGAAACCAAGTAGAACACTTAAAAAGAAAAGTTTCGCATGGAAATGACATAGCAAATATAAACAAAAAGAACATGAATTCACAAATATTCTAAAATTAGATACAATGAGCAAACTGTCATACATATGAAACTCAATTCTGTCCACTGTAGTAAGCTATTTCAAGGGTGCATTTTAAAACTCAACGTATGATACGAATATGAAGATTTCACCTTTATTGATAACAAAATTGTGATAAAAACCATGCTGAGTTAGAATTTCCCACAACTGCAACATTTCTGTTGAGAAAACAAAAGTGTTATTTCTTTGCTGCCTGACCTGCTGCGCTTTTCCAGCAACACATTTTCAGCTCTGATCTCCAGTATCTGCAGTCCTCACTTTCTCCCCGAAGATTTTAACGTACATTTGACATACAACCTGGTAAAATTCTCAATTTATGTCAAAAACATTCCAAAACATTAGTACTATTTCATCAATATGGGTTTCTCACTAATCAGAAAACAGAATACAAAGAAAAAGTATTTCCAGCCATCTTAGTCTGCTTTTCAAATTGTGAAATAAAAGGTCTAAAGATGGTCTGGTTAAGGTGGCAGCAGAGTAAGACACTCCAGCAGGAATTCCTCTGCTCGCCAATTCCTTTTCCTCTTTCTTTGTTTTTCCTCTTGCTGCAGCAACCACCACTCCCACCCAAACCTGCAACCAACTTTTTAAACTTCTTAAAATACCCTACCTAGAGGAAATGTAGAACCGAGCATGAGACCAGCCCAGCACGGGACAGAAGTTGCGGTCAGTGCAGGAACATAGCGGGTGCGGGCCTAGCTGTGAGCAGAGTTGCAGCTGGAGCCTGGAGCAGAAGCAGAGCGAGCACAGGCCAGACGGGGGACAGGTCTTGGAGGCCAGTGCATGGAAGCAGCAAGGTTCTGAAACCCGGCCAGTACTGACTCCGTGAAGAAGGACCGTAACATGAATACTTTGAAGACACTTTATTCTCATTCTGGACTTTTACTCTATATTCCCATGTTAGTTTTATTTTTTACTATTTCAATTCTGTAACAACACTTAAAAGTATCTGTACCTAGGTACCCTGTACCTAAGATGGCACCCAGAGGCAACTCTACCAACCTTTCACTGCACTCAAATGAGTGCATGTGACAATAAAGACCAATTCCAATTTGACTACATAAAACTTTAATACATGCTGTGCGAAAACTAATGGTAAAACATTAGTGCAGCACTCTAATAAGGACTCTCCTAAAATATCCATTCTCCCTCTTTGTAACTAAACTAACTGCACAAACCATACTTTGGTCCAGAGTACGAGATTCTTTTATACAAACAGACCCTAATGAGCATCAGATGTTT
The DNA here is from genome assembly GCF_037043375.1 of Chiloscyllium plagiosum. Classification (NCBI taxonomy): domain Eukaryota; kingdom Metazoa; phylum Chordata; class Chondrichthyes; order Orectolobiformes; family Hemiscylliidae; genus Chiloscyllium; species Chiloscyllium plagiosum. Next base: position 4,059,491 of record NW_028270142.1, read on the forward strand.
AATTTAAAACTACTGCTCAAGTTTTTTTTTGAATAGTTAACAACAATAATTCCCATATCCTAATAAATAATCACTAATTGTTTTACAGTGGCATAATGGATATGTTCTGGAATGCTACCACAGCAGCCTGGGATTTTACATTCAGGTAATGAAATCTGAAATAAACATCATCATCAGCAAATATCGCCCATGTAATAATGTGTTTAAACTATCTGGTAAACTAATCTTGGTAATCTGCTGACCACACCCAGACTAGCACACGTATCTTCAGAACCACAGCAACAAGGTTAGTTTTGAAGTGCACTTTGAAATGTACTGCCATGTCACTTAGGAGTCAAAAAGTGGCTCATCATCATTTTCAAGGATATTTAGAGCAAGAATGATGGCTACATAAGCAAACTATTTCAGCAAAACCTGATTTTTTTTTGAAGCATTTAAAACCACAGAGCTCGCATATATTTGACCGCATGACATGGAGGTGCCAGTGTTGGACTGGGGTCCACTTCACCTGACAACAACACTGTGCTCTGAAAGCTTCTGATTTCAAATAAACCTGAGACTATAATCTGGGTGTCACATGACTTGACTATTATTAATGCAGTCCTTCTTTAGGATACTGAAAAGTTCTCCAGTTTTTAAAGAATACAAAGTTTCACAAAACAAACAAAATTCTCTAAAAGGAACCTTGTCTTAGAAGATTTTTACTACACTGAAACAAATGCAGAAAAGTGGAAATACTCCTGTCAGGCAATTTATTCGTGTTCCCACAGAAGCTGCCAGACGTACTGATTAGTGGAGCATTTTCATTTTGGATTCCAATATCTGCATCCTTTTGCTTTCGCACAGTATTGACATAGTAGAACTCTATCACATTTGAAGAATTAAGAAACCTTCTCCAGATGGAAAGTTCTGTATTTGGGTTTGTCCAGCCCTTAATTATGAATCTAATTTTGTACACTTCCTTTGAGCAGCTGAGAACACTAATAATGAACAACTAAGTACAGGTCTAATAAATGTGAATTGACTGATAAAGCATATTAAGGGTTCACTTTGGACAATATTTTCACACTCAACTTCAATCTAGAAAGTTATTTTTTTTTCCAAAATCTATCAGTTTTAAAGGTTTTTCCAAATCTTCTATTAACATGCAGGAGAACTTTGTAGTGACACATTCAATTCATTGCTCAAAGCTCAGAAGATATTCCTTTAATTCTATTCAACACAACATGATGCCGTAAATATTTCAATGAAATATGGGGTTAATGTTACAATGACTCAGTATAAGTTCAACTAAACCTTTTGTTCAATATACAAGGTGTAAACAAATTATAAGCTTAAAAACAAAACAATTACATAATTAGCAAATCATGTAAATGTTATAGATTCCAAAAGAATAAAAGTTATATTTATAGCCATTATTTGGAAATAAGTTTGTATTTTGCAAGATATTATGAGCATGGCTTGCATCCCTTACTGCCGCTCTGCCCACAGACCACCCTACCTCCATGTATGGATAAAAATCCAATGTTTTTACTTAACTCTGAGAACATCTAAGTTTTACAACACACAATTCTCTACTCTTCCATTCAATTAACATCAGCCATTGCAGTAACGCTAATTATGACAACTAACATAGCCAGTCACACATTTAATCATTTTGGGTATCATAACGTGGTATGATTAAATAAAAAAAATGTTTACTAGAGTACAACCCATTTAAAAACAAGAGGGAATATGTAAACAAAAGGAATCTGTTTGTTGTTCATCTGCATGGAATTGAATCCATAGCTCCTTCAATCCTGCATGCAATATCTCGGAACAGTGCATTCTCCTTCAAGTTCAGTCAATGCACTAATTTTACCACCACTGGAAGCAAGTATCAGTCCAAAGAGGGTAAGGAATATGAGAAACACCAACAATTAAATTTTCAATATACTAAAAGCAGAATTAGCAGAATTATACAATATTACAAGATCTTGCTGAGACGTCAGCATGGACAGGTTGGACCAAAGGGTCTGTTTCCATGCTATACATCTCTATGACTCTAAGTAGGCCTTTTAAAATTTTTTTTTGCCTTAAACATAGTCCCAAGGTTGAGCATGGGCACCAAGGAATGCTACATCATTTCCTCTCAATTTTTCATCTACTCTGCATTATATTTGGCAACAATCAGCAAATAAGTGTATAAAATTAAATTCAGAATAAAAATGCCAGAGAATTAAGTCTATTATTAGGCTGTTGTTGTATTTATTTCTTTAAAATGATGCACCGCCACTGCAATCAAATCCATGAGCTATCAAGCACCGGAGCTGAGCATTCCAGATCGTTCCACAAGGACACACTACAGCAGTGCCTTTCATTGCAACTAAATGACTGCAATCAAAATCAAATCTTTACATTTTATTTATTGAAGTATTGCTTTGTGGAATCAGTTGTTTCAAAAACATTACATCAGACAGGCGAAATTAGTGTGATTTTACTCAAATAGCAAAAGGGACACAGCTCATGCTATGTTGACATTACAACTAGGAAATCTTGATAGAAGAAAAGTGCATACATTAATATATTTTACAAACCAACAGTAATTAGATCAATTACAAAATGTCGTATTCACATTCTAAACATGCAAAGTAAGATCATACACACGGTAGTATCCAAGCTGTGGTCACTTCCTGTGCTTGTTAGTACATTAATTTGCAACCCAATGGAAAACATAAACCGCTTTCTATCATTTAACATTTGTACAAAACACAAGATAACAGATGCAAAAGCATGAATTTAGCTGTATAAAGCACACACACAAAAGTAGTAAATTACACTCACGTGTAAGCATTTACTTCCTCCCTATGGCAAACAGCCACAAAGAATTTGGCAGATTGTAAAATCAGATAATTTGTAATAAGATTTTATATATACACCAAGGTTTCATGTAAATAATGACAATCCATAAAGGTCAGTTAACTAAGGGATTTCACATCTTTGTTTACAGTCAACTGCTGCTATTCGTAGCACCACAGCACTTTAACAAGCATTTTAACAGTGCATCTTAAAACTCACATTGAAAGCACATAACAACTTAACCTCAAAAGATCTTCTCACCATACTTGATTTTATTTGTACTTGCCTTCAAACGGATTTTAGTTTTTATTGACCCTCTTGTCATGTAGGAGTTTAGAATCTATGCTACTGGTTCTGTAAATCCAGTATTACACAATTTTCTTTTCCCTGAACCCCTGTGTTCTCTGACGTACCAGCAACATCCTCTGATGCTTCATTTTCTTCTTCTTCTAGTATTTCAAAAGGCGTCATTACATCATACAGAAATGAGAGGAAACCATAAACCCAATCTGAGGATTCCTCTGTTATAATATCTAGGACTTCCTCGAGTGTATCAATTTGTTCATTACTACCATCCCCTTTAGTGAGGCCTACATAAGAATAAAAAAGGAAAAGGAGAGAAAAGAAAGAAGTGGTCAGACAGAAATGGAAAGAAAATAGAGCAGCAGGGTTTTACATCCCACATCTGACCCTATTTACAAGAAAATAGGAATGTGCATATCAAAGTATTACAGCAAAAGGACAGGTCATATATCCAAAAAGAATTCTGGTTTTGACCTTCATTTTGCTCTTTCTCATACCTACCAGTACAACCCAAATTAAATTTTTGCATTTACAATGAGTGAGTGCAAGCAAAGACTCTGCTCAGCAGGATGCTTCAATTAAACAATTCCCATGACTGAACAGTGCGTGTCCAAACATTGCCAATAGAAGAACCAGAATTCTAATTCTGAGGTAATGACGAACAGATATGCAAATCAGCAAGTTACTTCAGTTTGGCAACTCTATTTTTGCCACTTGCGTTCTGCAGCCATAGAATCTATTTCAGTACAATGAAGTGTGCGCGCGCTTGTCCACAATGTTCTCAAACATTTGAATAAGTAACAAGGTTTATATGACAAAGTGTTTAAAAAAATACAACCAGATCTAACTCATTCAGTGAACGCATATTTAAGTGCATTGCAGCTCAAATTAAAATCAATAAAAGTACAACTTGGGACTGGGCATAGAAACCAATCCAAGTACATCTTAGATTACATTTGAGACAAGTAGTTCTCTTATTTTCATTCCCGTATTGGATGGTGCATACAGGAGCAGATACAAAGTAGACAAGTAAACGAAAACAAATAATCTGCTCAAAATACATAACTCCTACCAGAGAGGAGTTATTACACACCATCTCAATAGAATATTGACAAAGTATATTTGAAACCTTAATGCCTGAATCAATGATACAGTTGTGAAGCAACAAGTTAGAAGAATAAATAAATTGTTTTTAAATCTGTTTGAGGTCTTATTCCCCCTGCAGAACACAACACTGATATCAAATTCTATTAAATAGATTTTGCAATCCTAGGAAATCTTAGTTGCAATAACTAAACATTAGGAAAAATTTATCAAATTGTATGAAGTGTAACCCCATCACAGCTAGAAAACTAAATTTGTAAATCATTAGGTAACAATTCTCAAGGTTCAATACTGAGCTTTGAACTGTACCAGAATTGTGTTGGACCCAGCTCCATTATGCTGCACATAAAGTTTACATTTTGCTTACAAAATGTTACGTTTTTAAACAGAATGTTTTTGCATTTTTAATTGACCTGTACCTTCAATAGCACTGCTGCATTAAAATTTAGTTGATAGCAAACTGTAATGTTTTGTGGTCTCCCCCTTTACATTATTTCCCTGTGAAATCAGCAAATGCATTAAGTAGCCAGAATGGAGTAAAGGTGGTGGTATTGGTTCCAGAGGTTGCAGCATCAAAAGCAAATATTCTACAGGCACGTCCAGATGCAACAATGCCAAAACTACCAGGGCCATCAGCAGCCATGATTCACACGGGCCTATGCACTCCATGTCCCAATGAGCCAGTAGTTAAATAAATAATTGAGAATCACAAAATAATTCCTGCAGTCTGGATTTTCTGTTGTTCCAGTTCTGTGGCATTTCCCGACAACACAAAGGATACAGCTTTGCAAAACATTCTTCAGCTGATTCTGCAGAACTGCTTCTTTAAAAAGGTCTTGCAATATTAATGTTCAATATATTACTAAACTCTGCAAAGGACATTTTTTTTCCAAAATTATTGAATTATATATTCTACAACATAAAAAGGATGATTTACAAGCTATACAAATGGGAAAACTCAGAAGAATCTTCTGAGTGTCGGTGTAAGTATCAAATTTAAAAATCTTGAGAAGATACATTATAAAAACTAAATGGCAACTTGTATAAAACCTGTTTCTTCCCAATGGCCTGTTACAATTGCATACAATCTGATGGCCAGAATTTTGTGGTTACTGTCAAGTATGGAGATGAATCTTTCAATAATTTGTATTTTGCTCTCTAGAGCACTTGAGGAAGCATCTGAAAAGATGATCCCAACAATCTAACAGTAGGTTCCACTGGTTACTGACTTCCTTGCTAGTGCAAACAATTTACATTTTTTTAATTTACTTTATTAAAAACAATAATAACTTTGCATACCTCAATTTACCTTCTACATTTCAGGGGAAGAAACAGCCAAATTTTCAAGTATTTCTAGATTACCAAAATCCTACTGACTGGTTACCGAAAGGAAGCGATTTTACACTATGAATGCACCCTTTTTGACATTTAACTGCCTTTGTGAAGAATTCACATCCATATATGACCAAGAGAAACAGAGAGGAACTCCTCCATAATCAACTATTTGCCACCCAATTGACTATAAGGAACAATACATTCTCAACTTTACCAAGCCGAATCCAAACACTCAAAGGATGAGAGAACGCTTGCTTTGTAATCAAAATAGTTGCAAAGTACAACAAGGATATAATCACTTGTGAACATTATTAAAAGGGAACTTCCAATTACTTTGTGAAATTTTTTTTTAAAGCCAACATTAACACAGCTAATTAGAAATATATGGCGAAATGAAGAGAATCAAGAGGTGTTTATAAAAGGCATATGCCAAAATAGATCAGATGGACCAAAGTTCTATTTCTGTACCACAGATTATATTTAACTTGGTGGAGTTTCAGCAAGGAATGTGACTCTACAAGGCGTTTACAAGAATCATTTTCCAGGGCATGGCATATTTGAACAGGCCAGTCTTTTATTGCCACTTCCCAGGTGCCCATATTTTCCAGGTGACACAATTAAGTGATTTGCTAAGGCAGTAGCAAAACCACTAAGACTTCACAAAGATATAGGTAACTCGTGTACATAATAATGTTAATGATCAATTCAATTTCATTGATGGATTCAAAGCATTATTCAAATCTCCCAAGTATGAAGTTAAGCTGAATACATTAGATCACCTCGGGCGAATTAAAAGAAAGAAATGGCAAGATAGGCTATTTTAGACCATGCTAAAACTTCCTGAATGCATCCTCCCAAATAGAGGAAACATAGCCCTCCCACTAAATGTAGGACATATACTATTCAAGAAATGGCAGTGCAGGAATTCAAAAAAAATGCCAGGTGGTCTGGATTTCGTTTATAAAATTCCACATGACCCAGGCAGGTTTCAGCTCCGATCACCTTCATGGAGTTCAGGAAGAACCACAAACTCTGGTACAGGCCCCAAAAGATAGGGATGGAAAGTCTTGGACTTGATCAGAAAACTGGGCACTAACTGTGCCGATTCTCTGAAATGAAGGTATAATTTAAATTTGTAATTATGCAAATTTGAAATCTTCCATGAACCAAGACAATGCAATGGAATGTAATCATTTGTTTTTTTTTCTTCGCAATAAAAAGTGAATTTCAATAATGACCTGATTTATCTTCATTAATTCAGCTGAACATAGGTTTAAGATCATGAGACATAGGAGCAGAAATGAGGCCATTCAGTCCATCAAGTCTGCTCTGCCATTCAATCCTGGCTGACAAGTTTCTCAACCACATTCTCCCACTTTCTCCCCATAACCCTTGATCCAATTGACAAATCACGTACCTATCTAACTCAATCTAAAAAATACTAGAGAGAACGGGGTGGGGGAGGGGGGGAGAAGAGAGAGAACGGGGGAGAGAGAGAGAGAAAGAACGGGAGGGGGGGAGGGAGAGAGAACGGGTGGGGAGAGAGAGAACGGGTGGGGAGAGAGAGAACTGGGGGGGAGAGAGAGAACGGGGGGGGGGGGGATGGGAGCCTTCTGTAGCAATGAATTCCAAAGATTCACCACTCTCTGGCTTAAGGAATTTTACTTATCTCTGTTCTAAAAGGCTGTGATGTCAGGTCCTAGTCTCTCCTACCAATGGAAACGTCTTCCCAATATCCACTCTATCCAGGCCATTCAGTATTCTGTAAGTTTCAATTTGATCCGTCTTCATCCTCCTAAACTCTGAGTATAGACCCTGAATCCTCAAATGTTCCTCATATGTTAAGTTGTTCATTGCTGGGACTGTTCTCATGAGTCTCCTTTGAACCAACTCCAGGGTCAGCATATCCTTCCTAAGATGTGGGGCCAAAGTAGAGCAAAATACGCCAAATGTGATCTGACCAGAGCCTTATACAAACTCAGAGGTACATCCTTGCTTTGAGATTCAAGTCCTCTTGAAATAAATGCCATCATTGCATTTGCCTTCCTAACTACTGACTCAAACTGCAAGTTTACCTTGAGAGAATCCTGGACTAGAAGTCCCAAGTCTCTTTGCACTTCAGACTTCTGAATTTCCTCCCAATTTAGAAAATAGTTCATGCCTCTATTCTTCCTACCAAGGTGCATAACTTCACATTTTCTCATGTTGTACTCTGCCACTTCTTTGCCCCCACTCCTAACCTGTACAAATTCTTCTGCAGTCTCCCCACCTCTTCAATGCTATCCCTCTACTTATCTTTGTATCATCTACAAACTTAGCGAGAATGCCCTCAGTTCCTTCATCTAGATCACTAAAGGTACAAAGTGACAAGTTGTGGTCCCAACACTGATCCTTGCAGAACACCACTAGTCACCAGCTGCCATCCTAATAAGGAATCATTTATCCTCACTCTCTGCTTTCTGCCATATAACCAAGCTTCTATCCACGATAGTTCCTTTGGGTCTAATACTACGGGGCCTTATCTTACTCAGTAGCTTTTGTGCGGCATCTTGTCAAAGTCCTTTTTTAAGTTCAGGTAGATAACTTCAATTGGTTCTCCTTGGTCTAATCTGCTCATTATTTCAAGGCATTCTAGCAGATTTAGGAGAAAGTGAGGACTGCAGATGCTGGAGATCAGAGCTGAAAATGTGTTTCTGGAAAAGCACAGCAGGTCAGGCAGCATCCAAGGAGCAGGAGAATCGCCATTTCAGGCATGAGCCCTTCTTCAGGCTTTTCCAGCAACACATTTTCATTCTAGTAGATTTGTCAAGCACGACTGACCCTTAATGAAACCATGCTGACTCTGCCCTATTTTACCATACATTTCCAAGTATTCAAAATGTCATCCTTCGTGATACCTTCCAGGATCTTATCGTCGACCAAGGTTAAGCTAGTTGATTTGGAATTTTTTAATCTTCTGCCTTACTCCCTTTTTAAACAGGGGTGTTATGTAAACCATTTTCCAGTCCTCCACCCCCCACAATTCAAGTGATTCCTGAAAGATTATCATAATGCTTCCACTGTCTCTTCAGATATCTCCCTTTGAACATCACCACAAACCCCAGGAATCCCATCCAGGACAAACATATAAATAGAAAGCAGGAGACAACAGCTTCGCTTCACTTGGAGGTCGCCACTGATGATGTTACCTAGCCAGGTAATGACACATCTGGATATCAAACCTACAGCTCAGCGAGCAAACCTACACTCTAAACCTCACCCTGAGCTACAAACCTTCACAAACCTTGCAAATCCCTGAGAACTCTTGGGTGTAGTCCATCCAGGTGATTTATGCACCTTGATGGCCACTATACTCAGCTCTGCCCCCTCACTCTTCTGAATTTTTGGAAAATTACTCACACCTTCCACTGTGAAGATATGCGAAGTAATTATTCAGTTCCTCAGCACTTCTTTGTTCCCCACTATCTCTCCAGTGTCATTTTCCAGCAGCCCAATGTCCACTTTTGCCTCTCTTTTGCCTTTTATATATCTAAAGAAATTCTTACAGTCTTCCTTTATATTACTGGCTAGCTTACCCTAATTTAATCTTCTCCCTCCTTATTTCTTTGTTGCCCTCTGTTAGTCTTTGTAAGCTTCCCAAACATTTGATTTCCCACTGTTCTTCGTTACTTTATATGCTTTCTCATTTGCTTTTATGCTATCCTTGACTTCCCTAGTCAGCCATGGTTGCCTCATCCTCCCTGTACCATACTACTTTTTCTTCAGGATGAATCTCAACTGGGTCTTCTGAATTACTCCCAGAAACTCCTGCCATTGCTGTTCCACTGTCTTTCCTGCTAGGCTCTGTTCCCAGCCAATTTTACCCTGCTTCTCCCTCATGCCTCTTTAGTTGCCTTTGTTCAACTGAAATACCGTTACCTCTAATTCCACCTTCTCTCTCTGAAATTGCAAAGTAAACTCGATCATTTTATGATCGCTGCTTCCTAAGGATTCCTTCACCTTAATCTCCCTTATCAAGTCTGCCTCATTGCGCAACACTAAATCCAGTATTATCTGTTCCCTGGTGGGCACCATCACAAACTGCTCCAAAAAGCTATCTCGTAGACATTCCACAAATCCCTTTTCTTGCAAACCACTACCAACCTGAATTACCTAGTTCACCTGCATATTGAAATCCCCCATGATCACAGTAACTTTGCCTTTCCTCCACATCTTTTCCATCTCTAGGTGTATCTTGCACACTAGCTCCTCACTACTGTTTGAAGGCCTATACATGACTCCAACCATGCTTTTATTTTAACCTTTATGGTTCTGCAATTCTACCCACACAGATTCTACAACATCTGACCCTATCACAAATAATAAGTTCAATAAATAATATTGATATTCCTCCACCTATTATCATTTTAATTCAAGGAAAATTCTAAAACTGAATTATTTACTATTTAATTGCAGTTGTCAATTTAGGAAATTAATATATGAACAGGAATTCAATGAATAAAACTGGAATATAATAAAAGACAGCTCATCTCAGTACATGAGCATAAACCATCGTTCATTAATGTCCTCCACTTGGAAAGAGTGCAGTTGAAGAATAATTTGGAATGGGCCAATATGTCCATATCACAGCTTAAAGTCACTTAGGTTTAAGACTGAGCAATATTTTCTATATATTTGACCGATTACAGACTGGCTAAAACCAATGCAATCTCTCAGTAATTTTAGTTCAATGCTTAGGAACTACCAAGGCCATGTTACCATTCGTAGGCCCCCAAAAGCCTCCTTATCATTGAGAAATGGTCCATTTTTCCTGACTCACTGTTTTCAGTATGTGTAATATCCCCGAAAATCAACCTGCGCATATGCAACGTGAATCCGGCACATGATCTGACATTTATCTTTTTCTTTAAATGATCATTTTTGTTAATCCTAACACTTCTTTTAAAATTATATGTGTATATATTCCTGTCAGTTACACAATGCATTACATATATTCATTTGCTACATTCAACTGTATTTCATTTACATTTTCACCCACAGTCCCAAATTTCAGTGTGCAGTTCACAATTTCACTCATTACCTTTCATGTGACACGCCAAGCAGTCAGTCATGCAACAGCCAAATGATGATGCACCTTTACAACTCCATGCAAAAGAAAACTCAAATAATATGCTTGCCTAGCAAAATTTTGGCATCTTCCACATCAAAATCGCCATCTCCATCGGCATCATAGACTCCGAGTTTTCCTATTTATGGGCAAAAGCAAGAACAATATTACACTCGTTAAATTTTGTTTCAAAGAATGTACAGCATGAAAAAAATTAACAGAAGTTGGATCTTTGGATGCTCATGTTGAACATACAGAGTAATTCATGAACCGGACTCAAAATGTTAACCCTGCTTTCTCCCACAGATGGGGCCAGACCTGCTGAGTTCTATTACCAACACGTTTTGTTTCAGATCTCCAGCATCTCTAGTTCTTTGCTTTACTACAGTAACTACAGTATATTCAAACAAATTTCACCTGGTATATGAATCAAGACCATAGGGATTAGTGAGTTTTGAGAAGATTTGTACCAGGATACATGAACACTAACTAGCCACAAAAAGACATGACCCTCTCTCACTAGTATCTTCACATATGGATAGGAAGGACACCACTTTGAATGGGACAACACATCCATTCTAGGTCAAGCCAAACAAAGTCATGCACAAGAATTCCTAGAAGCATGGCATTCCAACCGGAACTCTATCAACAAAAACATCGAGTTAGACTCCATCTACCACCCCCTGAGAAAAGGAATAGAAGTGACTTCACCACAGGAAATAACACTAATCCAAAGAAATCCAAACATATAAATACAAAGCAGGAATTTTCAGCATTGCTTTGCCTGAGGCCCACTGAAGATGTTACCTAGTAAGGTAATGAAATGTCTGGAAATGAACCTTGCAGCTCAGCAAGCAAACCCACATCCAAAACCATAGGGATAGCCACTATAGCATCAGCCTAAGAAATCTCAGGTAAGAACCCTATGACATTCCAATATAATTATTCAACTTGGGGAAGAAGCATTGTGTGAAAGAAAATGTGATAAATTAAACAGATGTACAGAGCAGGAGAGCAATAAAGGTATTAATAGTAAGAGTGGCAGGAAGGGACAAAACATACAAACTTGTGTGCTAGCTGATACAGCTAGAGATGGCAAAAGTAATAAAAAAAACAAACATGTATGTCATTACAGAGAATTCTTTTCAATATGACAAAGGTTGGGACCCAAGTATTCAAACAGTCAGAGTTTTTACAGCATGGAAAGAGGTCCTTCAACCCATCATGCCAGTGCCAGTTATCAAAAATCCATCTATTCTAATCCCATTTCTACCACTTGGCCTGTAGCCATGAATGTTTTGGTGTTTCAAGTGTTCATTTAAATGACATTTTGGCAGGAAGGGGAAAGGTGGAATGCAAGCTCTTAATTAAGGATGGTATCAGTACAATAGACAGAAATTACCATAGACAAAGAAGTCAGTTGGGATAAAGCTGAGAAAAAGCAAAAGCTTAAGTTGTCACTTGTGGATTCCCTTATTTCTAACTACACTTTAGATCAGGGTATACAAGAATAAATAATGGAAGCTTCTGATAAAAGAATGGCGATAACCATGAGTGATTTGAGTCTACATATGAAATGAACAAATCAGAATGGTGAAAATACTATGTTCATAGTGTGCTTCTTAGAGCAATATGCTCCTGAGCCAGAACGGGATATTCTATATATGGCAATATGCAATAAAACAGATTAAGAATCGTGCTGAGGGGATCCCTAAGTAGCAGAATTTTCCATTCTGCTTAAGGGACAAAAGACCAAATTTACGACTGCTGTTTCAAATTTAACTAAAGATAACAATGAGGGTACGAAGACAGAACTGGCCAAAATAAACAGAAGAACTGGGTCAAAGGACAGTTCAGTAGAGGTATAGTGGCTGACATTTAAGAAGTTATTTCATAACACTTGAAGATACATTCCAATGAGAAAAACAGGCTCTTGGGAAAGGATCAATCCTCCATAGTAAGGAAGTTAAAGATCTCACAAAATGTAAGTAAAAATGTACAATATTGCCCAGTTTAGTGACAGGTCAGATGAGGCAAAAATAAAAAACAAATGATTGCCTTAAAAAGTAGTACGAGAGAAAGCGAACAATAAATGTAAATACATAGGAGTTATTCCCTTGTTAATACCTGGAAAAGAGTAAACTAAGCATTAATTCTCCAGTGTGTACATCTGGGGAATTTATAATAGAAAATAAGGGAATCATAAATGAAACAAGCATATATATTACATTTGTCTCCACTGTAGAAGAGACAAATAGTATCCCAGATATACTGGGAATCAAGAGGTGAAAGGGAAGGACAAATCTAAAGTAATTACAATTTTAAAAAACTACTGAGAAAATTATTGGAACTAAATGTGGACAATTTCTTAGGTCCTGATCAAGATCATCTTTGGGTCTTTAAATATTGCTAAGATAGTTGATGCATTAGTTTTAATTTTCTAAAATCACCTAGAATCTTGTAAAATAGCTAGAAACATTGAAATGCCTTGTAGGCACAATGGCTGAATGCCCTTTCTTGCTGTAACAAGTGTCATGAAAAAAGTTATTGCAGGGCATTTAGACAATCTCAATATGCTTTTGTGAAAGGTAAATAGTATTTGACTAATTTAGAGCTTTTTGTGGAAATAACAAGTAAAGCGAATAAAGAGGAACTTATAGATGAGGTGTACTTGGGTGTCCAGAAGCCATTTGACAAAGTGTCACAGCAAAGGTTCCTAAACAAAATAAGAACTCAGTGTAGGGGTTAACATTAACATTACTTAACTAACAGGAAACAAAGAAGGCAATAAGCAATGCACTATTGGGATCAGAGCAAGGGCTTCAACTACTTACAATCTAGATTAATGACTTCGATGAGGGGACTGACAATGATTGGTAAATTTGCTGATGACACAAAAGATCAATGAGTAACCCGGGAAGAGGACAAAATGATCCTGCAAGGAGGTAAAGAAAAGGTCAAGTGAGTGAGCAAAAACAAATTAGTAGATGGGAGTATAACATGGGCAAACGAGAGCTTGTCTTTTGGTATAAAGTAATGAAAAGCAGCATATTATTTAAATGTAGATAGATTGCAGAACTCTACATTAGATGGATCTGGGTGAATCATAAAAAGCTTGTAGATAAGTTAAACCTGGTGCAGTGGAGCTCAGAAGAATGAGGGGAGATCTTACTGAAACATGCAAGATCCGCCTGAGAGGAACTGACATGGTGGATGGAGAGACCAGAACTCTAGAAAATGGTCTTTAAAAAAAAAGGGCCTCCTATTTAAGATTAAAGTGAGGAAAATATATGTCTCTGAGGGTCACATTCATTTAATACTTTAAAACAGAGCCGAATAAATACTTGGCCACTGAGGAGTCAAAGCCAATAAGTCCAAAATCAGACGAATCATGACCTAGCAAATGGCAGAGAATGCTCAAAGTGCTGAATGGTCTACACCTACTCAATTTGTACACTTGCATAGTTGCCTAAGTCCTTCAAGAAACCACTTTAAAGATCCATATTCTATAATGATGAAAAATTTAAATGCAATTAAGGTAACAATAGCCACAGCTGTAAGACTAGTCCAAAGTGTTTGCAAGATACACAATTTTAGATTAGATTAGATTAGATTAGATTAGATTACAGTGTGGAAACAGGCCCTTCGGCCCAACAAGTCCACACCGACCCGCCGAAGCGAAACCCACCCATACCCCTACATTTACCCCTTACCTAACACTACGGGCAATTTAGTATGGCCAATTCACCTGACCCTGCACATCTTTGGACTGTAGGAGGAAACCGGAGCACCCGGAGGAAACCCACGCAGACACGGGGAGAATGTGCAAACTCCACACAGTCAGTCGCCTGAGGAGGGAATTGAACCCGGGTCTCTGGCGCTGTGAGGCAGCAGTGCTAACCACTGTGCCGCCATGCCGCCAAAATATATTTTGTTGTGTTTAGATTAGATTACTTACAGTGTGGAAACAGGCCCTTCGGCCCAACAAGTCCACACCGACCCGCCGAAGCGAAACCCACCCATACCCCTACATTTACCCCTTTAACCTAACACTACGGGCAATTTAGCATTGCCAATTCACCTGACCCGCACATCATTGTGACTGTGGGAGGAAACCGGAGCACCCGGAGGAAACCCACGCAGACACGGGGAGAATGTGCAAACTCCACACAGTCAGTCGCCCGAGTCGGGAATTGAACCCGGGTCTCTGGCGCTGTGAGGCAACAGTGCTAACCACTATGCCACCGTGCCGCCCACTAAAACAATGGGCAATTTAGCAGAACCAACTCACCTAACCTATACTTTGGACAGTGGGAGGAAACCGGAGCATCCAGAGGAAACCCAACCCACGCAGACACGGGGAGAATGTGCAAACTCCACACAGACAGTTACCCGAGGCTAGAATCGAACCCGGGTCCCTGGCACTGTGAGGCAGTAGTGCTAACCACTGAGCCACCATGCCGACCCCAAATTTTAGTAATAGTGAAATTTTATCTTCAAGTTGTACTAAGACTTTATGCATAGCCACTGAAGACTACTGTTGACAAGATTCAAATTAATTCTCAAGTTTATAGCTCAACAACTTAATATTAATGTAGCATCAGCTACAAAGGTATAAAATAATGCAATGCTCCAGATGAAAGGATGTACATAGAATCACAAAACCATAAGAGCTCAGAGAGACTTTTCAACCTGTTGTGGACACAAGAGCAACTCACCTAGTCCCATTCAGCAATTGTTCCCAGAGTCTCAACTTTTTCTATTCAGATAATTTTTTTTTTAAGGTTCTAGTTCAGTTTGTGACCACACTCAGGCAATGTATTCCATATCTCAACCACTTGCTGCAAAAAACATTTTTCCTTGTACAACAATGGTTTCTCTTGCCAGTCACCTTAAACCAGCGTCCTCTGGTTGTCGATCCTTCTGCCAACATCAACAGTTTGTCCTTCATGGGGTCACGGTGGCACAGTGGTTAGCACTGCTGCCTCACAGCGCCAGAGACCCGGGTTCAATTCCCGACTCAGGTGACTGACTGTGTGGAGTTTGCACATTCTCCCCGTGTCTGCGTGGGTTTCCTCCAGGTGCTCCGGTTTCCTCCCACTGTCCAAAGATGTGCAGGTCAGGTGAATTGGCCATGCTAAATTGCCCGTAGTGTTAGATAAGGGGTAAATGTAGGGGTATGGGTGGGTTGCGCTTCGGCGGGCGGTGTGGACTTGTTGGGCCGAAGGGCCTGTTTCCACACTGTAAGAAATCTAATCTAAACCTGATGATTTTGAACAGCTTTATCTAATTTTCTCTTCTCCAAACCGAATAGCTTAGTCTTCATCAATTTATCCACATCCCTCTAATCATTCCCTTGAATATTTTCTACACCATCTATAAAGCCTTCACATCCTCTCTGAAGTCTAGTGCATAGAATTGGAAGCAATAGTCCAGTTAAAGCCAGACTTTCGTTTAGTACAGGTTTATCATAATTTACTTGCTAGTCTATTCTTATGTGCTTATTCATAAAACCCAAGATTTCATATATGCTTTATTGATTCTTTCCATAATACACTGCTACCTTGAATGATTTGTGCGCATTTGTACATCAGTCACTCTGCTCATAACTTTGTATTGACCCTGCTCATTCTTCCTACCAAAATGAATCACTTCATACTACTTCATAAATATAAGAAACAGAAAAGGATGGCTAAAGTTAAGGCTGCAAGATTAGCAGCGGAAATGGCAGATAATTACGAATTCGTTCATTAATCAAAGTTTGGCTACCAACATAAATTTCAATCTGGGATAGAACCTGGGGAAGCAAGAAATCCTCATGGTTTATGGGAAAAGGAGATCTCATTGAAGATTGCAAAGACAGTTTACAATTTGATAAAAAGGAAACCCATGAGGTGTCAACAGAACTAAAGAAGCTCAGGCGTTTTCACTGTAATAAAGTAGGCCACATTAAATCACAGTGTTGGTGGTTTAAGAAAAGCACTGGGAAGACAGATACAGGAAAACAGGATAAGCCAGTGAGTTTTGTTGAAGTGCTAAAGGAAAGCAGAGTAGAAGCTAACAAGCTGCAAGGAAAAGTAAAACCTGATCGGGTGTTAGCAGAAAAGGAAACACCAGATGTCTCTGAAGAATTTACTTGTGTGCATTATGTTTGTTCACGTGCACAAGGAGGACTAGGTAAAGAAATTAAAATTTTAAGGGCTATGGAAGCAAGTCAATCTTTGATGGCGAGAGATGAGGAGATATGTAATTCTGAAGGAGTATTGCCAGAAAAGGTGGTAATATGTAGAATTCATGATGAGAAGAGCAATGTTTCATTTGAAATGAGGTTGGAGAGTCAGGTGAAAAGTGAAGTGGTGGTAGGAGTAATAGTGAAATTCTCTGTTCTGGAGATACAGTTAATCCTCAGTAATGATATGCTGGATTACAGATGGGAGCAATGCCAAATATGTTTGAAAAGACAATGGGAAAACCAGGCAACTGAGGTTTACAGGAAGTATATCCTGGGATTATTTTTCTGACTTAGTAGTAACAGTTACAAAGCCACAGGGTGAACTAGGAGAAATAAAGGAGTAAAGATAAGAAAGTTGAAGTTCACTTGTCAGAAACTGAGTGATCAAGTGATTGAGGAAAAATAAGAACAGGTGAGGACAAAGTGGATATTTTCAGTTCAGACAGGTTAGTTGAATTACAACAGGATGATGAAAACTTAAGCAGTTGTATCAAATAGCACACAAAGAAAAAGAACCTGAGTGTATCCCAAAATGTTATCATCTTAAAAATTAAGTATTGATGAGGTAATGGAGACCATCACATATTCAAGTGGATAAAAAAGGGGCAGAAGTTCATAAAGTTGTATTACAGATTGGTTGTAGAGAGGTGGTGCTGCGAGCAGCACATGAATTACCAGTAGGAGGCCATTTGGGAGTAAGGAAAACTCACGCAAACTTTTTTTTGGCCTGGACAGCATAAAAATGTGTGAATTTTGCTGGACATGTCATATACATCAGGTAATTAGAAAACCTCAGGAAATGATAAAATCAGCACCCTTAATACCCATTCTCACATGAGGAACAACATACAAGGGTCTTAATTGATTGTATAGGATGCCTACCTAAAACAAAAAGCACGAGTTCTTATTTGTTGACCATAAAGTATGTGTCTACTAGTATTCCGAAGGCGATTCCATTATGCAGTAACACGGTTCAAGGATTGTAGAAGAGTTACTCAATTTTTATTTTGTTATGGACTACCCACGGAAATACAAAGATCAAATTTTACATCAAAATTATTTACATATCAAAGACTATCCAAGGAGGTCATTTCGGGATTACTCAACTGTTGTTGTAATTAGGAGGAGAAAGTGAGGTCTGCAGATGCTGGAGATCAAAGTTGAAACTTTATTGCTGGAACAGCACAGCAGGTCAGGCAGCATCCAGGGAACAGGAGATTCGACGTTTCGGGCACAGGCCTTCCTGAAGAAGGGCCTGTGCCCGAAACGTCGAATCTCCTGTTCCCTGGATGCTGCCTGACCTGCTGTGCTGTTCCAGCAATAAAGTTTCAACTGTTGTTGTAATTAGGTGATCGGGTGATTGTTAGTCGTGTATGGAAGGAACATTTGCAGCATCTGTCTGAATTGTTCAATTGACTTCAGGAGGCAGGCTTGGTGATAAACCTAGTTAAGAGTGAGCTTGTAAAAGCCCAAGTCACATTCCTGGGCCATGAGATTGGTCATGGACAAATGGCCCCACGGGACATAAAAACAAAAGTTTTTGGGGAGTTTCCTCATACCATCGAGGAGGGAAATAGTACAATTCCTGGGACTGAATGTTAGCAGCATGGTTGCTTCACTGACTGACCTATTGAAGTGCAGAAAACTTCTGCAAGTGGAGGAATGTCAGAAGGCACTTCACAACCTGAAAACTGTGTTAACCACTATTCCAGCGTTAGCCACACCTAATTATACAAAGCCATTGAAAGTGGCTATCGATGAGTGACGTGGGTGTCTGTGCTGTGTTCTTACAAGATGACAGTCAGAGAATAGAAAAGCCTATTAGGTATTTTTCCTGAAAACTGAATATTCACCAACAAATATTCCTGCACTGAGGGGGTTAAAAATCACAACACCAGGTTACAGTTCAATAGGTTTATTTGGAAGCACTAGCTTTCGGAGCGCTGCTCCTTCATCAGGTGGTTGTAACCTGGTGTTGTGTGGTTTTTAACTTTGTACACCCCAGTACAACACTAGCGCCTCCAAATCATGCACTGAGAGGGAGACCTTGAGTTTGGTGTTGGCATTGCAACATTGGTATTTCTAGTAATGTATCTGAGACAATAGTACTTACTGATCATAACCCCTTAAAGTTTTTGGAAAAATTTAAGGATAAAAATTCCAAACTATTTACTGCACCCATTGAATTTGAAAATTACATATGTGGCAGGATGAGGCAATGTAATTGCTGATGCATTGTCACAACTTTGATTAATGAAAACAGTGGCAGTCGGTGGCAAGAAAAATGGGCTGTAGAACTGAATGTTTCCATGCTTAGAGTCAATGTAATTGCAGTGCACTAACAGCATAAGACTGAAAGTTTACAAAAATTGAACCCATTTGAATACTGGTGGCTTTTTGGGGGGGGTAGGGGGTTGACAACACTGACTTTAAGAGGTGTATTTTGTCCAGGTTTTTCTTTTAAAAAAAAAGAGAGATTGAGACAGAGGTACCAAGCGGTCTGCTCCACGTCAATAAAGTAAACAGCTTGAGGTTTTGGTTTCTTTTAAGTCGGAACACAACATGCAGGTGCATAGTCAAGCTCTCAGAACCAGGATTTTAGTTTAGCTTTCTGTAGCTGCTGGGGTTTGGAAGCTGTTATACATCTCTCCCCGCTACAGCAAAACACGAGTTCTTGCTCCTTCTCTCTCTCAATTTTCTCTTCACGTTCTTTCTTCCTGGACTGGAGAACACTATGATAATCTACTGAATTTGCCTCTGCCAAGGGTCTACTTATGGGATGTTACTATTTTCAAATAGCTAATCAGTGGTAGTTAACACATTATCTTGTTAAGTATTTCAACAGAGTCACAGTTAAGCTAATTTTTTATGTTATTTTTTATGCATTTTACATGTAAGGAGTGTGCTTTGCTTCAGGCCTGATAATCTGATCAAACAAATTGTGGGACACACTTTACACTTGCCTTCTAAAATAAGAAAAGTTGGTGTCAAGGCTTTCACCTTAATAGATTTTGAGGGGGTTTGGCCTGGTCCATAACAATACACAGGGACGCTTGTATCTGTTTCGATATTATCTGCAAGGTTATTGCAAAGTTTGTTTTTTCATTTATTACTTTTCTAGACATCTTTTACTGGATTTTAAAACATTCCCAATCTCCCAGGTTTACTACTAATCTGTACCACAATACATAATGTTTTTTTCTTTCAATTTGATACTTAAATAAAACAAACAACTACAAAAGCTGGAGATCTATAGCAAAAACAAATTGCTGGCCAAACTCCAGTTCTGAAGAGTAACTGGATTCAAAATGTTAACTCTGCTTTCTTCTCAGAGATACTGCCAGACCAGCTGAGTTTCACCAGTAATTTGCTTTTTTTTCTCCCACTCAGAATGCTTGACTAGTCCTTTTTCTGGTATGCTTCTTCCTCACTATCTTTGCCATGAGCCATTAACTATTTTCTGAAACATCTATCATTGAAAGACGCAGACAGTTGAGGAACAAAGTCTAACCAGGTCTGCCGTACCTTGTTTGAGCTTAGCATTGTTGCTTCCAACCCAAGTTTGTCTCTCAAACTGAATGCTAAATGTTGTCATGATATGGTCATTGATTCCATAGAGATCTTTTATTCTCTGCCTCTCTATTTATAGGTCTTGGTTTCTTAAGGTGGGTGATGTCATTTCTAGCCCCCTCGCCCCAGGTAAGGTAGATAGGATCTAACTCTGTTTGGAAAACCTATAGAGAGGCTGGACACACCACCAGCACTTTACCTGAGATTCTCAATGACGTTACCTAGTATGGTGATGAAATGCCTGAAAATGAATCTTCCAGCTCTGCGAGCTAACTTACATATTTATCAACCTGAGACACAAATCTTCTCAAAAATCGCTATATTATCAAATGCTAGAATTGAAAATGTTAAGACAGGCAAAGCATTTTTGAAATTGCAAGTAGCTTACCGAAATTAGAAACATTAAGCAATATAGCACAGACTAACAAATATTGTGGATTTTGCATTTAAAATGCACCACAACTTGAATTGAAATCCATTATAATACTGCAAATCAAAATGACTGCAAAACGTTTTGCATTCTCACTTTACCAATATAACATTCATTTTCAAGTAGGTTATATGCCAGCACCTCCCAAATAAAACTGACTTTAACCTTAATTTAACAGAACATTAAATTACAAATGCAATCATTTAAGAGAAAATATAACATTGCCATAATTATCTCAATAAGGCATCAGACGACAACTAAATCTCCCCTACTGGGGACATTTCTGAAAATTAATGTTAAAAGTCATGCACACGTACGTACTGCCCCATATTCAATATTGTGTAAAAGAAAAAGGGATTCTGTAAACCATAAATGTACAGCAAAAGAAGCATGAATCACCATGTATTGCAAATCCCAGGATAGAAGAAAAAAGGTTAATATTGTAGGCTTCAATAGAAAATCAGATGTACAAAGGAAATTTCAACATAACAGGAATAAAACAACATGCAAGAACAGTGAAAGTCCTACCTTGTAATACCTGTGAAAAATTATAACGGAAATCCTTTGCTTTAGCTGCATGCATGATAAAAATAAACATTTCAAACATTTTCCAGATTAGCACTGTTACACACACAATAAAAAAAAAAGAACCAAGCCAAAACCACATTTTTATAGCACCTTTAAAGCACTTAAAATAGTCCTACTGCACTTCAACAAGCAGCATCCAACACCAAATAGGTAATAGGAGAAATGGCCCAAAGCTTGGTTAAAGAGGTAGATTTTAAACAGCATCTTAAGGACAAAGAGAGGTACAGAACTGGAGGGTTTGGGAAGGAAATTCTAAAGCATAGGTTATTGACAGTTGAACGCATACACAGCAATGAAGAAAATCTGGGATGCTCAAGAGGTCAGAATTAGAGTGCAGATATCGAAGGTTTGTGGGATTGGAGAAGATGACAGATGATAGGGAGAGACAAAGTCACGACGGTAACTGAAAACAAAAGATGAGAGTTTTAAAATCAAAGTGTAACTTGACCGTAAGAAACACAAGCAACAAGAGATTAAACAGTGCTTTATGCAAGCAAGGGCATAGTCAGACAGCATTTGATGATTTCTGGTTTAGACAACAAAATGCAGGAGAACAGCCAGATTTGCAGAAGAATACTGAAGTGTAGAGAGATTATTAAAGGCATGGATGAAGATTTCAGCAACAGAAGACTATGCATGGGCAGAGGTGGTAGAAGTTACAGGGGTGGAATATGTAGTCTTTGCAATGATGGAGATGTAGGATGAGGGGCTCATCTTGGGGTCAAATATTGTTCAACCTCCAACAGTAACCAGGGAGAGGGATGAAGTTAGTGGTGGTAATGAAGAGATAGCTTCATACTTGCCAATTTTAAATCGGGGCATTATTGTGCATGCAGGACTGGATACAGTGCAACTGCTCTGATAATTTAGTAACAAGGAGTCAGAAAAGAACTTCCTTCAATAGTTGGAAAACAAATTGAAAAACTTACCCAAAACCTCTTTGTAATCCACCAAATCAAACCAAACAACTGCTACTGATGACCAAACACCCAGCAAAGCAATTATCATGAACCATGTGAAGAACGAACTTCCGGAGGGTCCATCACTTTTCTTCCCATTTTTATGAGAGCTGTGCTTATCTGAAAATGAGGAAAATCTCTTTAGTTGGATTTGCTGTGGATGGAAATGTCCCAAAACCAGAAGACCAATGATATAGAAAATATTAAAAACACAATGCTGAAAAGACTCAGCAAACCTGGCAGCATCTGTGAGGGAAGAAGAGTTAATATTTCAGATCAATGACCTCTCAATAGAGGAAGAAAAATGAGAAGCAATGGACTTTAAGGAAGTGCACAAACAGGAAAAAAAGTGGTATAAAAAATGGAACGTCTGTCAGTGACAAAAAGGATGATGATGCAAGGCAGAAGTAATGGTAGTGGGACAAAGACAGCAAACAAAAAAATGGTCAAGGTGAGGAGTAACTGCAAATCCTCCATTATTTCTCTATCTCTGCCCCACCCATGTATCCATTTTAAATCTCTCATCTTCATAACATCTGATGGCAATATTATCCAAAAACACAACATCAATTCCACATGTACGTTGACATTTCCCCCACCACCACACACACACACCCACACACCACTTTGCACTCCCATACTGTTCTTCCAATTCTGACCTTGAGTATTCCAGGTTTGAATCACTTCTGGTAGCAGCCATTCAGTCATAACCCAATATCCTGGAGCTTACCATTGACCAGAAACTGAACTAATTATATAAGTAATGCAGCTACAAGAACAGGTCAGAGCAGTTAATATACCTCCCAGCTCCCGAAAGCTTGTCCACCATCTACAAGGCAGAAATCAAGTGTGTGATACAACCGCTTGCTTGGCTGAATGCAGATCCCAGAACACCCAAGAAGCTTGACACCACCCAAGACAAAGTAGTGCACTTGAAGGGCACCACAACCATTCAGTCCTTCCACTATCAATGCCCCCATACTAGCAGTGTACACCATCTTCAAGATGCACTGCAGAAATGCAGATACATGGGAACACTACCACTCAAGTTCCCCTTAAAACTGCACAACATCTTGACTTGGAAATATATCACCATTTTTTAGTGGCATTGGATCAAAATTTTAGAATTTGTTCTCCAACAGTATTGTGGGTCTACTTTCCTGAAGAAGGGCTAATGCCCGAAACGTTGATTCTCCTGTTCCCTAGATGCTGCCTGACCTGCTGCGTTTTTCCAGCAACACATTTCCATCTCTGGGTCTACTTACACCAAATCATAGAGTCCCTCTACAGTGGGAAACGGGCCATTTGGCCCATTGAGTACACACTGACCTTATGAAGAGCATTCCACTGAGATCCAGCCTTGCCCTTTCCCCCATGACCCTGCATTTCCAATGGTTAATTCACCTAGAGGTGGCATGGTGGCTCAGTGGTTAGCACTGCTGCCTCACAGCGTTAGGGACCTGGGTTCGATTTCAGCTTTGGGCGACTGTCTGTGTGGAGTTTGCACATTCTCCCAGTGTGTGAGTGGGTTTCCCCCAGGTGCTCCAGTTCCCTCCCACAGTCCAAAGATGTACAGGTCAGATGAGTTAGCCAAGCTAAATTGCCCATAGTGTTAGGTGCATTAGTCAGAGGGAAATGAGTCTGGGTGGGTTACTCTTCGGAGACTTGGTGGGCCAAAGGACCTGTTTCCATACAATAGGGAATCTAGTCTGCACATCCCTGGACATTACGAGCAATTTAGCATGCCCACTCCACCTAGCTTGCACATCTGTGGATTGTTGGAGGAAACCAGAGTACCTAGAGGAAACCCACCTAGAAATGAGGAAAATGTGCAAGCTCTGCACAGAATCGCCAGAGGGTGAAAAAGAACCCCGTCCCTGACGCTGCGAGGCAGCAGTGCTAACCACTGAACTACATGAGTCCTGTACAGTACAAAGGAGCAGCTCAACACCATCTTCTCAAGGAGGACTTGGATGGCAATAAATGCTGACCCGTCAGATAATTTAAGTAAAATGCCTCAGCCTCAATTTCTGGTAGTCCCTCCTATTATCTCTCTGCTCATTTTTCTCATTTTAAGATGCTCCTTAAAACCTACCTCTAACCTCATCTGACCTAATGTCTCCTTGGTACATAAACAGTGACAGTTACTAGTCAGGAGACCCACTCAAATACAAGGAATCCAAGTATGACTTTCCCAGAGCCATTAAGACAGCCAAGGACCAATACCGATCCAAACTAGAGACCCAGACAGACACCCGGTGACAATGGCAAGGACTGAATGACATCACAGGTTCTAAAACGAGACAGGGCAAGATAGCAAACAAAGACACATCCCTTCCAAATCATCTCAATGCCTTCTATGCTTGCTTTGAGCAGAATTTCAGTGGAGAGGTAACACCTATTCAGACAAGTCCTGATAAACCTATCCCAACAGTCACTGCATCTGAGTCAGATCAGTTTTCCTTCGTATGAATCCAAGGAAAGCGACGGGACCAGACGAAGTACCAGGCCGTGCACAGACCAACAGGCAGAGGTCTTCTCGGATATCTTCAACCTCTCCCTGCAGCAGGCCACTGTCCCAGCCTGTTTCCAGAGGGCCAACATCATCCCTGTGCTTAAGGCAGCTCATGCAGCATGTCTCAATCACTACCGCCCAGTGGCCCTAACTGCAGTGGTCATGAAATGCTTTGAAAGGCTGGTCATGGCATTAATCAACACCAGCCTCCCCACTACACTTGACCCACTCCAATTTGCCTATCGGACCAACAGATCCACATCAGATGCCATATCATTTGCCCATCACTCCTCCCTAGAGCATCTTGATACCAAAAACAGTTATGTAAGAATCCTACTCATTGACTACATTTCAACCTTCAACACTATTATCCCCTCGAGACTGATTACTAAACCTAGTGATCTCTGACTAAGCCATACTCTCTGCAATTGGATCCTCAGATTCCTGACCCACAGGCCACAGTCAGTGAAGATCGGGGACAACATTTCATCCTCACTAACACTCAACACTGGAGCCCCCCAGGGCTGCGTACTCAGCCCCCTACTGTACTCACTGTATACCCATGACTGCATCACCAAATACCAGACTAATGCCATTTACAAGTTCACTGACGACACCACCACAGTCGGTCAAACCTCAAATGGCGATGAAACAGAATACAGGCGGGAGATAGATGACCTGGAAAAATGGTGCATTGAGAACAACCTAGCTCTCAATGCTGGCAAAATCAAGGAACTCATTATTGACTTTCGACGGGATGTTACCCATGCCCCCCCCCCCAACACATTAACAGCACAGAGGTGGAACGAGTGGAGAGTATCAAGCTCCTAGGAGTGCTCATCCACAACAAGCTTTCTAGGACTCTTCATGTGGATGCACTGGTTACAAAGGCCCAACAACGTCTCTTCTTCCTCAGGCAGCTGAGGAAATTTGGCAGGACGGTAAATACCCTCGCCAACTTTTATCCGTGTGCCATCGAGAGTATTCTGTCTGGATGTATCACTGCTGAAAATGTGTTGCTGGAAAAGTGCAGCAGGTCAGGCAGCATCCAAGGAACAGGAGAATCGACGGTTCGGGGATGTAGCACTACCTGGTATGGCAACTGTACCATTCAAGATTGCAGACAGTCACAGAGAGTGGTGAACTCAGCCTGGAAAATCACAAAGGCCAACCTCCCATCTATAGAATCCATCAATCAGACTCTGTCAAAGAAAGGCCGCCAGCATTCTCAAACATCCCACCCTGGCAATCTATTTCTACAATCTTTACCATTGGGAAGAAGGTACAGAAGCCTGAACTCTCATACCAGCCAATTCTGAAACAATTTCTACCCTACTGTTGTTAGAATATTGAATGGACTCTCAAACTCTCAGCATTCACCTGTACCTGTGGTTTTGTTTTGCTGTTATTTACCTACTATTTACTTGTCTATGCTATTTAGCTATGCGATCTGCCTGTACTGCTCACAAGACAAAGCTTTTCACTGTGCCTCGTACACGTGACAATAAATTCAATTCAATTATAGGGGAGATCGACCTGATTAAGTATATAGGCTAAAAGCTATAGTAGTTAACAAACAGTGGGAAACCAAAAAAAATTCAAATATTTAATAAAACAACATTCCACTGAAAAGTCCAGCAGGAAAAATCCACCTCTGGCTTATTATGGAGATTAAAGAAATAGTATTAGATCAAAAACAGAATCAGGAAACAATTATAGTGTAGTGAGGCAGTCATTTGGCCAGTGACAACTGCTCAACTCTTCAAAAAGCAAATTACTGAGTGGAACTCTCTTCCTCTCTCCTTTCCTGTATCCCTATACATTCATTATTTCCAGATAATAATCCAATTCTTAAATATCTTAAATGAATCTATCTCCACAACAACCTGAGGCAATGCTTTTCAGGTCCCAAACACCTCCGGCATTCCGACATAAAATGTCGGCATAGAAGCCAAAGTAGGCAGCTATCGAGTTTACTCAATAATTCAGTAAGGTCATGGCTCAGCTCATATTCTCTAACTCTACTTTCTTGCCTCTTCCCCCATAATCCTTGATTCCTTTGCCAATTAAAAATCACTCAGCCTTGAATATAATTTAACAACCCAGCCAATATAGCTCTCTGCAATGAAGAATGCCACAGACAACAGTCGTCAGAGAAGGAATTCCTCATCTCTATTTTAAATGGGTGACTCCTTCTTCTGAGATTAAGTCCTCTGATTTTAAACTCTCTCAAGAGTAAACAATGCCTTTGCATCTATCCTGTCAAGTCTCTTAAGAATCTTGTATGTTTTAATAAAGTCACCTCTCTGCCCAACCAAGTAAAATTCTCCTCATAAGCCAGTATCTCCATACTCAGGATTAACCCTAATGAATCTTCTCTGGACTGCCTTCAATGCCAGTGTATCTGGTTTGCATCAGTCAAGGCATAAAGAGCAGGAAGGTTATGTTGGAGCTCCACAAGATTTTGGTTCGGGCACAGCTAGAATACCTTGCGCAGTTCTGGGCAATGCACTATAGGATTGATTACACTGAAGGGATCCAGTGGAGAAACACCAGGATATTGCCTGGGATGAAGCAGTTTATCTATCCAACCTTTCTTTATAATGTGTTATTTCCTTTGTTACAGATTTTAAAAAACTGCAGATGCTGGAATCCAAAGCAGAAGGCTGAAAGAAAACAGCAAGCCAGGCAGCATCAGATGGAAAGTAAACATTTCAGATATAACCCTTCTTTAGGAATTCAGGAAGGTTTATACCCAAAATGTTGACTTCTCCGCCTCCTGCCTACGTTGTTTTCTTTGGAGCAGAGAAGGTTGAGGGGGTCCTGATTGAGTACGAGATTACAAGGGACATGGACAAAATGGACAGAAAAACAGATGTTCTCCTTAAGTGAAGGTTCAATAACAAGGGGACATGCTTTTAAGGTGACAGGAGATTTACAGGGAAGCAATTTTCACCCAGAGGATGGTAGGGGTCCAGAATGTTTAGCCTGGGGAGGGTAATCTCACAACCTTTGAAAAAGTACTTGGATGAGCACGTGAAGTGTCTTAACATTCAAGACTGTAGGCCTAGTATCAAAAAGTGAGATTAGTGCAGACTTAGTGGATTTTTGGCAATACAGACTCAATGGGCCACTCCTGTACTGTATTACTCGGTGATCTTTCTTTAGAAAAGAGGAATAAAACTATTTGTAGTATTCTAGATGTGGTCTAACTAATTACTTGTATAATTTGAGCAAGACTTTGCTATTTTGATAGTCAAACATTTCCTTTGAAATAAAGCCCCAACATTATTTATTACCTGAAGCTGTGTGCTAGCTTTTTACAATTTATGCACAAGGACTTTCAAATTCCTCTGTGCTGGAGCTTTCCACAGCCTTTCTCCAATTCAAAAAAAATTCAGCTCTTGTATTCTTCCTACCAAGGCACAGCAGCTCAAGGTTTTTGTGCAGTTGTATCCTCCGCACCATTTACCTTCTCACCTACAATGCTCATTGCCAAACATTGCTATACGACATTCACTTTTCACATCTATTATTCCTCATTAATATCTTCAGTAAATAATTGTGGCCTAGTACTGATCACTGTGGCACTCCACTTGTTACAAGCTGCCATCCTGAAAATGCATCCCTTATCCTAATACAATTTTATATTTTGTTTAGAAAGAACTGCAGATGCTGGAGATCAGAAACAAAAACAGAAATTGCTGGTGAAACTCAGCAGGTTTGGCAGTATCTATGTGAAGAATGCAGAGTTAATATCTCGAGTCCAGTGACACTTCATCTTGTATTAGTTAGCCAAACCTCTATCCATGCGAATACCAGCTCCAACACCATGGACTCTTAAGCTACCCAATGTGCAGTACCTTGTCAAACACCTGTAAATCCAAACAAATTACTTCCGCTACTTCCCCTTTATCAATCTAGCTTGTTACCTCAAACAACTCGAATAAATTTGCCAGATAATATTTCTACTTTGTGAAGCCATGCTGACTTGACTTGGTCAAATGAGGTATTTTTAAGTGACCTGTAGTTATGATTCTTGTCTTCTTTCCTTTTTCAAGAAAAATGTTACATTCAGTTTTTAATCCTCTGAGGCATTTTCCAGAATTTAAGGATTTTTCTAAGGTTACTACCATGCTAACTTCTTTTAATATCCTGGGATGCATTCTGATCAGGTCCAAGGGAATTATCAAAAGGTTCTTTACCTCTTGTCTCGATTCCATTTTTTTTGACAATTACATTAAATCTGCGCTTTTTTTTCAAACTCTTCCACAAACTTGAACAGTCTTTTCCCCACCTTAATTGTCCAGCCCCATGTCTTGGAATACCTCTATCTAAACTCAACTTTTTCAAGAAAAAATAAGTCCCACATCTATGTAATTGATGCGCCTCATCACTGGAACCATTCTCATCAATTTTCTTCTGCATTCTTTAACCAGAAGAAACTTGTAAAGCTGCAACAAATATTAGCAACTCTGAGGATTGGGAGTGCTTTGAAAACGAAAAAAGGTCACCAGTCATTTTCAGCTGTTTAATCATTAAGCTTTCCTCCATAAAGTCTGAACTGGAGATGTTTGTTAATGATTACACTGCGTTCAGCACCATTCACGACTCCTCAGTCCACGTCTAATGAAGCAAAAAATCTAGCCTTTGGTTAACAAGTGGCAAGAAACATTCACATCACTCAAATTCCAAGCGATGACCATCTCCAACAAGAATATAACTACCGCATCCTGACATTTACATCACTGAATTCAGTAACAACATCTTAGGGATTAACACTGATCAGAAACTAACCATTTAACCACTTGCTACATGAGCAGGTCACAGGACAGGAATCCTGAGTGTAACTGACCTCATGATTCTCCAAAACCTGCCCACTAACTCCTGCACAAGTCAGAAGTGTGAGGGACTACTCTCCACTTGCCTGAATAAAGGCACTCCAACAACATTCAAAAAGGTCATTATCCAGGGCAAAGCTGCCCAAAATGTTGCTCAACAGTATAATCTTATCTAGTGCTGGATACCATACTGAGAGTTTCTAAAGTACAGGTTAGTCGAGCATGGTCACTGCCTTGTTTTTGTGAAAGCCAAAGAATGTACTGTTGAATCTGATCTGTTGGTCTTTGAGACATCATACCAGCATTTCCACATGCCATGTAAACCTATGCCAGGCAATAAGGCCAATATAGACAGTCCTATCAGTAATCCCAAAGGGACTGGAATACACATCCTTTATAAGCGTGACTATGGTCAACAACTACACACCATTCAAAGAAAGTCCAAAGTTGTAAGTATTGGACCCACACATTCAGCATGACCAGACAACCTTATTTGCTTTGCTCAAGAAATGAGTTTTTTTTAAAATTCTGATTAGGGTTCAATTCCTGCCTGCTGTATGAGGTGTGTGATAACATCACTGGACAGATTGATTAGAAAACAATAAAAAGCACATTTACTGAATTTGTACAAGAGCTTCAAACTGCCAGGTAATACGTACTATAGGGTTTTCCCTCACAGTCCACTGTCAGTGTACATGTTGATAGCCAAGACACACTGAAGTGATGCCCTTTATGGCCTGCCCTGTCCATGTCCAGTTCTACACAATATGAACTGGCCAAATGGTTGGATGAATTTCTAGAACTAGTTGTCAAGAAGCTTTTCAGACACTGAAAGATTCCTCACATTTGAGAAGACCAAACATGAGTTCCATATTAACAGCAATGATGTGTCCACGTGCTCATTTGACATTGCGATCAAATTCATCGATATACCACGCAAGGATGCAATTGAAAGATGCACAGCAACATTGCAAGTCAGACAAACAAAACTCATACATGTTGCTCAAATTCACCCAGTTCTGGCAAAATGAGCACCCTCCTGTTTTCTGGTTATAATCTCTCTCTCTCCTCTTCCTCTCAATTAAACTACAGTAGCTGTGAAATCTGGGTCCACGATTGGTGGATATCATATACTGTTTCAGGTTCCCTGTCCTAAATAGAATCTGATTGACTAGCCTGCCCAAAAAGAGGACTGTCGTCAAGATGCAGATATGTTTTGAGAGAAAGGCATTGTTGACGTTTTAGAGGATGGAAGAGTCATTTGATGAGCTGAGTTAAGAGGGGAAAGTATCAGAGAAGCTGAAGGATAATTGGGTTTAATAGGGCTTGCAGGATACAAAACTTGCAAATCCAGGTATTTTTCCCTTTTACCTTTGAGATTCCCACGGTCTGGAAAACACAGACAAAAGCAGTGAAAATACAGTTTAAGCCCTCTTAAAACAAAGGTATACAGACTCTTTAAATGTATCAATGTCTTAACATAGATTGGTCAAAACCACTTAACCCACCTTCTTCAAAACCAGAAGTGGATAAGTTTGACATGAACGTTTACTACCTAAACGGTTTTACAGTTTTAAAAGACAAGATATTTACATGCTCCATAACTTTGCCTTTACACACTTCATTTGTGTTGCATCTTGCAGTCATCAACTTTTATACTCAAAGCAATGACACCATCACTTCACATTCAGGAAAATCATGTCAGATATATAGCAAAGGTATCTCAACATATGGACATCTTTGCCTTCAACAGTAAAGCAACATTATAATTTCCAAAACTAACCATCCATCTAACCTGAAGACTCAATTTACAAATTACGAACATCTGTGCAGTAGGCTGTCTACACACCATCAATACTTCTGCACAGTATTCCAGGTGTTGAAACCAGAATGCATTCAGAAAGAGAAACCTATAAAGATGACATTTATTTAAACCCCCAAGCAATTTGCATGGTAAATATTCAAGAGGCACTCTCAAACAACTGATATTCATAAATTACAGTCAGCCTTGAATGCACCAAATCCTTTTTTTAAGAACTAAACACATGGGTCAGCAGCAAACTGTAGTTCAGTTTGTGAAGGAAACTGTTTTATCCAGTGAGCTCTTTGACCAACATCCAATGCAGCAGACGGCAGAAAAACTTCCTAAGAGCTGGGCATGGTGCTTAACAGTGAAGCATTCTGCTCTAGTAGAACAGCTGAATTAAGAACATCTTTTACATTTTCATTTTGTTGAACAACAGTTAGGGAGTGAATCCTAGTAGTGACTTTTGGTTGGATAACTCCACCTCTGGTATTCAATGGCTGCATGGCTCTATCGCAGAGAGAGTGGCTTCTAGCACTAATTCTGCTCATCCTATTTATCCCCTTTTGTTTCTTTACTATTTCCATCAACATTTCTTGATGCCGTGCACCATTACCCCAGCCATTGAATCTTTCTCTTGCCTTCCATTCTAGCAGGAATCTTCCCTTTTGTTCTTCCCCAATGCCCTGTCTATTCATTTGTTTAAAACCTGTTTGTAGTTCCAGTCTTTTCCTGTTCTGATGAGAGGTCATTAACCTGAAATATTAACACAACTTCTTTCTCTACAGAGACGATCAATATAGAAACAGCCAGCAGTTATGATTTTGCTTGTATTAACTACATATTCTGAACAAGTCCAATATTTTAAATGCATTCCCAGCAGTATCAGATTGATTCAGGTCATGAACAAACTTAAAATTAGATTGTGCCAGTCAGGCACAAACTAAGAGGCTATGGGTCCTCTATGATCAAATAGAAAGCTGACTAATTTTCAGAGACTCAAAACTCACTATATCCTTAATCACAGTGCAGAATAAAAAACTACAAATTACTAGCACGTCACAAACTGCAGATATGAGAGAAAATTCTTTGCAAAAGATCTAGTGACAGTAAGAGATCATACAGAGCACATTTGGTTCATTCCACATATTAAGCATTACCTGCATCATCTGCCATGGTGTCAGTCATCTAAACTTCTCTTAAAATTATAGGCAAAAACCATACAATAAATAATAAAAAGCAGATCAAAATGTTCAACTCTGCTTCGCAAACTCCAGCTTCATACGTAGGAGAAAGTGAGAGCGAACTCAGCTATAACCTGATATGACTCAAGTCTGCAGAGTCTGCTAATGGTGTATTTTTAGATTTGCTTTCTCCACAAGCCAAACAGATTCAAGTACTCATATGGAAAGGCTCTTCTTTGAATGACAACTATTTGGCAAACTTGTCAGAGTTATCCAATCAAAAGTCACTACTAGGATTCACTCACTAACTGGTGCTCAACAAAATGAAAACGTAAAAGATGTTCTTAATTCAGCTGTTCTACTAGAGCAGAATGCTTCACTGTTAGGCACCACGCACAGCTTTTAGGAAGTTTCTAACAGAAGAATTAGAGATCAACTTTAGACAATAATATATTTAGCAGCAAGTGATTTTTCTCACTTTGCCACAAGATGTCAGCACCTTTATTTTAGAAAGGTTATATGAAGCTTGGGATCTTGCACCGTGAGCCCGACAGTGGTAGGTAAGTTGATGGAGGGGATTCTGAGAGATAGAATTTACATGCATTTGGAAAGGCGAGGACTGATTATGGATAGTTAGCATTGCTTTGTGAATGGGAAATCATATCTCAAGCCTGATTGTGTTTTTTTTAAAAAAGGTAACCAACAAGATTAGATTAGGGCAGAGCAGTAGACATTGTCTACGTGGACTTTAGTAAAGCCTCTGACAAGGTTACAAATGGTAGACTAATTAGTAAAGTTAGATCACATGGGATTCAGGGAGAGTTTGCCAATCGCATACAAAATTGGCTTGACATTAGAAGACAGATGGTGGTGGAGGAGAGCTGATTTTCAGACAAGAAGCCAATGATCAATGGTGTTCCACAGGGATCATGGCTGGGTCCACTTTTGTTTGTCATTTATATGAACAATTTGAATGAGAATTTAGGAGGCATGGTTAGCAAGTTTGTGGATGGGACCAAAATTGGTGATATAATCAACAGTGAAGGTTACCTAAGGTTACAAAGGGATCTTGATCAATTAGGTCAATGGGCCGAGGAATGGCAGATGGAGTTCAATCTGGATACACGTGAGATATTACATTGTGGTATAACAAACAAGAGCAGGACTTACAAAGTTAATGGCTGGGCCCTAGGTAATGGCTGAAAAGAGATCTAGGGGTTCAGATACAGTTTTTGAAAGTGGTGTCAAAGGTAGACAGAGTGGCTAAGGAGGTGTTTAGCACACTTGCCTACATTGCTCAGATCACTAGTTATGGGAGTTAAAACACCATGAGGTTGTACAGGATGTTGGTGAGGCTAATTTTGAAGTATTGTGTACTGTTTTGGTTGCCCTATAGGAAGGATTTTATTAAATTGGAGAGGGTTCAGAAAACATTTATCAGGATGTTGCTGGGATTGGAGGATTTGAGTTATAAGGCTAAGCTGGAGAGAATTATAGAATCCCTACAATGTGGAAGCAGGCCATTAAGCTCGAGTCCACCCTAACCCTCTGAACAGCATCCCACCCGGATGCACTTCCCCGACTCTATCTCTACAGTTCTGTGGAAGAGTCACTGGAGTCAAAACACTAATTTTGATTTATCTCCATAGTTGCTCCAGATCTGCTGAGCTTTTCCAGCTATTTCTCTTTGTTCCTATCCATTTAGCATGCAGTCCCCATGACCTAGCCAGCACATCCTTGAAACTATGGGCAATTTCCCATGGCCAATCCACTTAACCTCTGAGAAGTGGGAAGTTGAGGGGTGACCTTAGAAGTTTTTCTCTCTCACACACACATGTGCTCAGGTGGTGACACATTCTCTTAAACCGCTACACCCCATTAGTATTGTAACACTAATAGTTTTAGCACATGCCATGATTCTAACCCAGTGGTAATGAAGGGATGTTGATATAGCTCCAAGTCAGAAATCGGTATAACTTGCAGGTGGCAGTGTTTACATAAATTTGCTGCCATGGTTTTCTGAAATGGTAGAAATCATGAGTTTGCAAGGTGCTTTGATGAGTTGCTGCAATTCATTTTGTGGATAATACATCCAGATGCAATGGAGGAGGAATTCAATATTGAAGGTCATGAATTGGATGTCAATCAAGCAGGCTGCTTTGACCTGACATGAAGT
This sequence comes from Chiloscyllium plagiosum, assembly GCF_037043375.1. NCBI lineage: Eukaryota > Metazoa > Chordata > Chondrichthyes > Orectolobiformes > Hemiscylliidae > Chiloscyllium > Chiloscyllium plagiosum. Next base: position 4,094,477 of record NW_028270142.1, read on the forward strand.
TAAGTTTAAGTGCTCTTGGAGCAACACTCATCCAGGCAAGTGGAGAACATCCAGTCAAGCTTTGGAAAGTCAGGTGATGATTCTCACAGATAACATTTAAGGCCAGTCTAGAGTGCTGTTCAATGGGAATCCCAACAAGGTTGACTGTGGGTGATTCTGCAATGGTAATGGCATTGAATACCAAAGAGAAATATAATTTCTTGGTATTTGAGTAGAGGTAACATTTCAGCCAAAGTCAGAATTTTGTCTAGGTCTTGCTGTACGCAGAACTGTCAACTAAAGTTTCAAATATGACCAAATCAACGAAACCTCTATTTCAGACCTTCATTCATAAAGCAGCTTGAGAGAGTTAGGCATGGTATACTATCCCGAGACATTAATGAATCGATGACACAGGGGCTGAGATGACTGGCATTTAACGGACATCTTCCTTTGCTGCTGGACATAACTCCAGCCAATGCTTTTTTGCATTCACTTGTTGAGGTTCTGACAGAGACTCGGGAAGTTAGTGCAGACTTTTCCTCCTCCTGTAAATTCAATTCACCAACTCTATTTACAAGTGGATATGACAGGACTACAGAACTGTCAGAGCTGATTTACTGGTTGTGGAACTGCTTAGCTATGTTCACAGGATGCAAATTATAGAATCAGAATCACATAGCATGGAAACAAACCCTTCGGTACAACTCATCTGCACCAAGTAGACATTCCAATCTGGCCTAGTCCCATTTGCCAGCTCTTGGCCCATATCCCTCTAAACCATTCTATTCATGTACCCATCCAGATGCCTTTTAAGATGTTGTAATTGTACCAGATTCCACCACTTCCTCTGGCAGCTTGTTCCTTGTATGAAAATTACCTTCTGCATGAAAAAGTTGCCCCTCAGGTCATTTTAAAATATCTTTTCTGTCTCACCCGAAATCTACACTCTCTAGTTTTGGACTCCACCACACTCGGGGGAAAAAAAAACCCTTGGCTATTCACCCTATCCATGCCCCTCATTATTTTATAAGCCAGAGAAGTCACCCCTCAGCCTCCGATACTCCAGGAGAAGAAAGCTCCAGTCTATTCAGCCTCTCCTTATAACTCAAACCCTCCAGTCCCGGCAACATGCTTGTAAATCTTCTCTGCACCCTTTCAAGTTTAACAACAGCCTTCTGTTAAGTTCTTTTATTCCTGAGGTTCTTACACACTTGATGCAACTGCAACACACCAACTTCTGTGAACAAGCAACCAAATTTATTAAACACAGTACAGTACAGGCTTTCTGGAGGAACCTTTAACACACCTCGCAGAGCTTACAGGGTCGTGGCAAAAAGCTATCTCTGAACAAAGAACAGTGAAAGTTCATTAAAGCTTGTACAAGCAAAGTCACCCCCTCTGGACTTGACCTCAATCTACCCCATTTAACACGGTGAGAATGCTGCAAAACACTGTGGAAGGTGCCTTTAATGTGAAGACAGAATTTAATTCCCACAAGGACTGTGTTGATCACTACTAACAATACTGCCGTGGATTGATGTACATGCAACAACGGTCAGGAGGAGTTCACATGGACTTTTCCCTCACTTTGACTGTCACTACCCACTGCAGGTACTGGTAGTTATTTCCATCAAGATTCAGCAAACTCAGCTCAATTTTGCTACCAATTGAATCTAATAACTGCTTTATAGTCTCTGACCTTTTAGTATCTTTTGTATCAGTTTGATACAACTGTGGGTTGCTAGGCCATTGAAGAAGGCTGCTGACAATCATAACTTGGTGCCTTTGGGGTCACGCCTAGGCCAGACCAAAATTACGACAGATTTCCTTCTTAGAGGATATCAGTGAATAAGATGTTTAGTTTTTACAGAACAATCCAGTTGCTTCATACTATTGAGAAGAATAGCTTTCACTTGATATTTAATTAATTCATTTTAAATTCCATCTCTCTAGGCCCAAGCATTATTAATGCTGTAACAGGACCATTACATTATTCTTGCCATCCTTCCCGACTTAACTGACTGTAAACTATTAAAGGCACAAGATAAAACACAAGTCTTTTCTTCTATATATGGATGGCACCACAATGTGACTGAGCTCAAGTGTTTCAGAGGATCCCCATGGAACGCAACTTTTTGATATGAACTGGAGGATCTTAAAAAACTGCTTAATGAGGAGAAAAAGGGCAAACTCATTCCAACCTAGATCATTCTTTTAAAGTAAAAATAAGGTTCAGTCAGCACTCCCAGGACAGGGTCAGCACAGGTTTAGATACAAAGTAAAGCTGTTTCTACTCTTAACCAGAAAATCAAACTCCCACGACACTGCCAGGACAGGTAAAGTATAGGATTACATACAGAGCAAAACTTCCCACTTCACACTCTGATTTGCAGACAATTTTCATTTGACTATTGAGAGCTCTTTTTGAACTAACAGGGGTGACAACAGTAGTACAGTTGCTTCTTATAAATGGACTTTCAAAGAGTTTTCATAATGGACTTGTTCATAAAATTCAAGTGATTAAAGCTATAGTGCAACATTGGATACAAAATTAGTCATTGGGCAAAAACAAAGTAGCAGTGAATGCTTGATTTTCAGACTGGAGAGTAATGTATAGTGTTAGTTCCTAATGGTTGGTATTAAGGCCAATATTCTTCTTGTTATACTAGCCTAGACCTGGGTATGCAGGGCAAAAATTCAAAGGCTGCAGACAAGACTCAAAAATGGAGTAAGCAAAAGGGATAGTAAAGAATTCAGGTTTAGAACATAGAAGAATACAGCGCAGTACAGGCCCTTCGGCCCTCGATGTTGCGCCGATCCAAGCCCACCTACCTACACTAGCCCACTATCCTCCATATGCCTATCCAATGCCCGCATAAATGCCCATAATGAGGGAAGAGTCCACCACTGCTACTGGCAGGGCATTCCATGAACTCACGACTCGCTGAGTAAAGAACCTACCCCTAACATCTGTCCTATACCTACCCCCCCCCTTAATTTAAAGCTATGCCCCCTTGTAATAGCTGACTCCATACGTGGAAAAAGATTCTCACTGTCAACCCTATCTAAACCCCGAATCATCTTGTACACCTCTATCAAGTCACCCCTAAACCTTCTTTTCTCCAATGAAAACAACCCCAAGTGCCTCAGCCTTTCCTCATACGATCTTCCTAACATACCAGGCAACATCCTGGGAAACCTCCTCTGCACCCGTTCCAGTGCCTCCACATCCTTCCTATAGTATGGCGACCAAAACTGCACACAATACTCCAGGTGCGGCCGCACCAGTCTTATACAACTGCAACATGACCTCAGGACTCCGGAACTCAATTCCTCTACCAATAAAAGCCAGTACGCCATATGCCTTCTTCACCGCACTATTTACCTGGGTGGCAACTTTCAAAGATCTGTGTACATGGACACCAAGATCCCTCTGCTCATCCACGCTACCAAGTATCCGACCATTAGCCCAGTACCGAATCTTTTTGTTACTCTTACCAAAGTGAATCACCTCACACTTAGCTACATTGAACTCCATTTGCCACCTTTCTGCCCAGTTCTGCAGCTTATCTATATCCCGCTGTAACCTGCCACATCCTTCCTCACTGTCTACAACTCCTCCGACTTTCGTATCATCCGCAAACTTGCTCACCCAACCTTCTAACCCCTCCTCCAGGTCATTTATAAAAATGACAAACAGCAATGGTCCCAAAACAGATCCCTGCGGAACACCGCAAGTAACGGCACTCCAAGATGAACCTTTGCCATCAACTACTACCCTCTGTCTTCTTCCAGCCAGCCAACTCCTAATCCAAACCTCCAACTCATCCTCAATGCCATACCTCCGTATTTTTTGCAGTAGCCTACCATGGGGAACCTTATCAAACGCCTTACTAAAATCCATATACACCACATCTACCGCTTTTCCCTCGTCCACCTCCTTAGTCACCTTCTCAAAGAATTCAATAAGGTTTGTGAGGCACGACCTGCCCTTCATAAAACCATGCTGACTAGCCTTGATCACATTATTCCTATCCAGATGTTCATAAATCCTATCCCTTACAATTCTCTCTCAGACTTTGCCCACAACAGAAGTGAGACTCACCGGCCTATAGTTACTAGGGTTATCCCTACTCCCCTTCTTGAGCAAGGGTACCATATTTGCTAGCCTCCAATCTTCTGGCACTACTCCTGTAGACAACGAGGACATAAAAATCAAGGCCAATGTGTCTGCAATCTGTTCCCTTGCTTCCCAGAGAATCCTAGGATAAATGCCATCAGGCCCAGGGGACTTATCTATTTTCACCCTTTCCAGAATTTCCAACACCTCTTCTCTACATACCTCAAAGCCATCCATTCTACTTAATTGTGACTCAGTATTCACATCGACAACAATGTCCTGTTCCTGAGTGAATACTGACGAAAAGTATTCATTCAGTGTCTCCCCAATCTCTTCAGCCTCCACACGCAACTTCCCACTACTATCCTTGACCGGACCTATTCCTACCCTAGTCATTCTTTTATTCCTGACATACCTATAGAAAGCCTTAGGGTTTTCCCTAATCCTACCAACTAAGGACCTTTCATGTCCCCTCCTTGCTGCTCTTAGCTCTCTCTTCAGGTCCTTCCTGGCTATCTTATAACTCTCAATAGCCCCTATTGAACCTTCACGCCTCATCTTTACATAGGCCGTCCTCTTCCATTTAACAAGGGATTCCAATTCCTTATTAAACCACGGCTCCCTCACACGACCCTTTCCTCCCTGCCTGACAGGTACATACTTATCAAGGACACTCAATAGTTGCTCCTTGAACAAGCTCCACATATCAATTACCCCCTTGCCTTGAAGCTTACTTTTCCAAGCCACACATCCTAAGTCATGCCTCACCACATCATAATTTCCCTGCCCCCAGCTATAATTCTTGCCCTGTAGTGCACATTTATCCCTCTCCATCACTAGAATAAAAGTCACCGAATTGTGGTCACTGTCCCCAAAGTGCTCACCTACCTCTAATTCTAACACCTGGCCTGGTTCGTTACCCAGAACCAAATCCAGTATGGCCTGACCTCTTGTTGGCCTATCTACATATTGTGTCAGGAAACCCTCCTGCACACATTGGACAAACACTGACCCATCTAACGAACTTGAGCTATAGCTTTCCCAATCAATATCAGGAAAGTTAAAGTCCCCCATAACAACCACCCTATTACTTTCACTCTTCTCTTGAATTATCCTCGCAATCCTTTCTTCTACGATTCTAGGACTATCGGAGGCCTGTAGAAAACTCCTAACAGGGTGACCTCACCTTTCCTATTCCTAACCTCAGCCCAAACTACCTCAGATGGCGAGTCTTCATCCATCGTCCTTTCCACCGCTGTAATACTATCTTTGACAAGCAATGCCACACCTCCCCCTCTTTTACCCCCACCTCTGACCCTACTAAAACATTTAAACCCTGGGACCTGCAACAGCCAATCCTGTCCCTGTTCTACCCATGTCTCCGTAATAGCCACAACATCGAAGTCCCAGGTACCAACCCACGCTGCAAGTTCACCTACCTTATTTCATACACTTCTTGCATTGAAGTATACACACTTCAAGCCACTTTCCTGTTTACAGGCACCCTCCTTTGAAATTGATGCCATGTTCCTAACCTCCCTACACTCCAGGTCCTGCACCCTAAAGCTACAGTCTGGGTTCCCATGCCCCTGCAGAGTTAGTTTAAACCCCCCCCAAGAACACTAGCAAACCTCCCACCAAGGATACTGGTGCCCCTCATGAAATGGTATGACACAAGTTAAAATTTAAAGACAAGTGGAGGCCATGGATTTGGAATCCTAATAGACATAGCTGTTTGACTGTGCTTGCAGCAATTGATGAGAGAACCAACGTGAGGCAAAAATCTACTTTGACTTTTGACCCTTTGACCCTCAGTCCTCACTATATGCCATTCAAGGACAGTGTTAGCAGAGCTTGGGAGAAGATGTGTAGCTCGGGTGCTCGTTGTTGTGGTTCTGTTGGCCGAGCTGGAAGTTTGTTGCAAATGTTTCGTCCCCTGTCTAGGTGACATCCTCAGTGCTTGGGAGCCTCCTGTGAAGCGCTTCTGTGGTGTTTCCTCCGGCATTTATAGTGGCCTGTCCCTGCCACTTCCGGTTGTCAGTTTCAGCTGTCCGCTGTAGTGGCCGGTATATTGGGTCCAGGTCGATGTGTTTGTTGATGGAGTTTGTGGATGAGTGCTATGCTTCTTGGAATTCCCTGGCTGTTCTTTGTTTGGCTTGCCCTATAATGGTAATGTTGTCCCAGTCGAATTCATGTTGCTTGTCGTCTGCGTGTGGCTACTAAGGATAGCTGGTCGTGGCGTTTCGTGGCTAGTTGATGTTCATGGATGCGGATCGTTAGCTGTCTTCCTGTTTGTCCTATATAGTGTTTTGTGCCGTCCTTGCATGGGATTTTGTACACTACATTAGTTTTGCTCATGCTGGGTATCGGGTCCTTCGTTCTGGTGAGTTGTTGTCTGAGGGTGGCTGTTGGTTTGTGTGCTGTTATAAGTCCTAGTGGTCGCAGTAGTCTGGCTGTCAGTTCTGAAATGCTCCTGAGGTATGGTAGTGTGGCTAGTCCTTTGGGTTGCGGCATGTCCTCGTTCCGTTGTCTTTCTCTTAGGCATCATCATCATCAAGTACTTGGGACTTCGATGTTGTGGCCATTTCGGAGACATGGAAAGAGCAGGGCGAGGAATGGATGTAGCAAGTTCCAGGGTTTAGATAATTAATTAAGAACAGGAAGGCAGTAAAAGAGGGGGAGGTGTGGCCTTGTTAGTCAAGGATAGTATAACGGTAGCTGAAAGAAATGTTGACAAGGACTCATCTACTGAGGTAGTATTGGGCTGTGGTAAGAAACAGGAGAGGAGAGGTCTCCGCAGAGCTCCAGCGATGTGAAGGATAGGATCAGCAAAACAATTCTGGGCAGAAGTGAAAGGAACAGGGTGGTCATTATGGGGAACTTTAACTTCCTCAACATTGACTGGAATTGCTAAAAGTCTAGTACTCTGATGGATCAGTTTTTGTCCAATGTGTGCAGGAGTGTTTCCTGACATAGTACTATGTCAAAGGGCTGACAAGAGGGGAGGCCACACTGGATCTGGTGCTTGGTAATGAACCAGGCCAGGTGTTTGATTTAGTGGTAGGTGAGCACTTTGGAGAAAGTGACCATAATTCAGTTACGTTTAGTTTAGCGATGGAAAGAGTTATCGATGGGGGAAGGGCAATTATAATGCAATTAGACAAGACTTAGGAGGCATAAAATGGGGTAGCAAAATGCAGAGGATGGGGACAATCGAAATGTGGAGTTGGTTTAAGGAACAGATATTGCATACCCTTGATAGATATGTCCCTGTCAGGCAGGGATGAAGTGACAAGGTAAGGGAACTGTGCTTTAGTACAGAAATTGCATCTCTAGTTAAGCGGAAGGAGGCTTATGTGACAATGAGACGAGATGGTTCAGTTGAAGCGATAGAGAGTTACAGATTAGCTAGGAAGGATTTAAAGAGAGAGTTAGGAAGAGCAAAGAGAGAACATGAACTGTCTTTAGCAGGTAGAATAAAAGAGAACCCTAAAGCTTTCTATAGGTATGTGAAGAATAAAAGGATGACTAGGGGGTAAGAATCGGGCCAAAGACAGAAGTAGGAAGTTGTGTGTGGACCCTGTGGAGATCAGAGAGGTGCTAAACGAATATTTCTCATCGGTTTTCACTCAGGAAAAGAAGAATATTGTAGAGGAGAAGAATGAGATATTAGACTTAAAAGGATAGACATTAGTAAGGAGGAAATGTTATCAATTCTAGAAGGAGTGAAAATATACAGGTTCCCTGGGCCGGGTGGGATTTATCAGAGGATTCTCTGGGAAGCTAGGGAGGTGTTAGAGCCTTTGGCTTTGATCTTTCATTGTCTACAGGTTTAGTACCAGAGGACTGGAGGATTGCAAATGTTGTGCCCTTGTTCAAGAAGGGCAGTAGAGATGACCCAGTAATCATATACCAGTGAGCCTTACGTCTGTTATAGGAAAAGTTTTGGAAAGGATTAAGACAGATAGGATTTATAATCATCTAGCAAGCAACAATTTGATTGCAGATAGTCAACATGGTTTCGCCAAGGGCAAGTCATGTCTCACAAACCTCACTGAATTTTCTGAGATAGTGACCAAACATGTGGATGAGGTAGGGCAGTTGACGTGGTGTACATGGACTTCAGTAAGGCTCCACATAGTAGGCTGTTGGAGAAAATTCAGAGGCATGGAACTGAGGGTGATTTAGCAGCTTGGATTAGAAACTGGCTTTCTGTAAGGTGGTTGATGGAAGATATTCAGCCTGGAGTTCGGTTATTAGTGATGAGTCACAAGGATCTGTTTTGGGACCAAACTCCATTTGCCACCTCTCAGCCCAGCTCTGCAGCTTATCTATTCCCTCTGCAACCTACAACATCCTTCAGCACTATCCACAATTCTACAGACGTTAGTGTCATCCACAAATTTACTAACCCATCCTTCTATGCCCTCATCCAGACCATAACAATGACAAACAGCAGTGAACACAAAACAGATCTTTACAGTATACCACTAGTAATTGAACTGCAGTATACTGCAGAAATTCACCAAAGTTTTTAAGGTAGCACCTTCTGAACTCACAAACACTTTTATCTAGAAGGACAAAGGCATCAGATACATGGGAACACCACCAACTGCAAGTTCCACTACAAGTCACTCACCATCCTGACTTGGAAATATATCCCTCTTCCTTCACTGTCACTTGGTCAAAATCCTAAAATTCCCTCCGTTAAGGGAACAGTGGGAAAACAGCTGCAGTTCAAGGCAGCAGCTCACCACTACCTTCTCAAGGATATCTCAGGACAGTCAAATGCTGGCGCTCCAGAGATGCCCACATTTCAAAAGTGAATAAAGAAAAGCACCTGAATTGAGCTATTGTTCTACTGCCCCAGTATTTCTTCCCTCCTTCCGTAACATCACTTTAATTTGGCCTGTTTACATGCTTGTAGAGGGTTTTATTAGGGGATTAGAGGTTTAACTAGTAGACTTCTATGGCAACAATTCACGGTATTTACAGTGGTTAGAATCTAACCTTGTCCACATGTTCCCATTTACCAAAGTCTATCAGATGGGTAAATTGGGAACTTTGCATACTTTAGTAAAATAATTTAACTTTTGTGATAACTCAAGGAATAGCAGGGATTGATTTCCAGCACATTTTTCCAGTGAGGCATGACAAATCTTTTGTATTTGCATCCATTTTTAAGCCAAAAATGCAATCGCCCGAGAACCGCAGTTACTTTGATTCAATCCAACTGATGACAAGAAACAACTGAAGACAATGGATATTGCAAAAGCCCTGAAAACATTACAGCAACAGTACTCAAGATATGCTTCAGTCTATCCATGCCCTTGGCCAAGCTGTTCCAGCGCAGTTACTCATTATGTGGAAAAATGCCCAGTTTTGTCACTTTGCATAAAAAGCAGGAAAAACCTAATCCAGCCAATAACCCGTACCACTCAATATCAAGTCAACTCTCAATTGTCAGCTGCTCAGTTTGGACTATACTGGGATTACTTCACTCCAGATCTCATTACAGTCTCGGTTCAAAGATTGAGAAATTAGCTGAATTCCTGAGGTGAGGAAAAAGTGACTGCTCTTGACATCAAGGCAGCATTTAATGTATGGCATCAAAATACCAATCAACATTGGTGTCAATGGGAATTAGGGGAAAAACTCTCCATGGAGTCACACCTGGAAGACAGGAAGATTATTGCTGCTGGAGATAATTTATCTGTGCCTCAGGACAACACTGCAGGCATTTCTCAGGAATAACATTATAAGACCATGAGACATAAGAGCAAAAATTAGGCCATTCAACCCATTAAGTCTGCTCCACCATTCAATAATGGCTGATCAGTTTCAAAATCATTTACTCTTGCTTTCTCCCAGTAATCCTTGATCCTCTTGACAATCAAGAACCTATCAGTTTTAAAAATACAGAGTGACCTGGCCTCCGCAGTCTAGCGGCAATGAATTCCATAGACTCACCACACTGACTGAAGAAGTTTCTCCTTATCTTGTTCTAAAAGGTCTTCCTTTTACTCTAAGGCTCTGCCCTCAGGTCCTAGGCTCCTACCAATGGAAGCATCTTCCCAACATCAAGTCTGTCCAGGCCATTCAGTATTCTGTAAGTTTTGATTAGATCTCCCCCCCCCCCCCCCCCGCCGCCGCCCCCACCATTACATTTGCCTTCCTAAATATTGACAAAACCTGCAAAGTTTACCTTAAGAGAATCCTGGACTAAAACTTTAGTATCTTTGCATTTCAGACTTCTGGATTTTCTCCCCATTTAGAAAATAAATATCCTGGCCCAACCATCTTCAATTTCTCCCTCAACGACCTTCTATCTTTCAAAGTTCAGAAGTGGGAATGTTGCCTGATGATAAAATAATCAGCACTATTCCCAACAACTCCAGACACTGAAACAGTCAATGTCCATATACAGCAAAATCAAGACATCAAGGTATGGTCTGATTAGTGATAAATAACATACAGGCCACACAAGTGGCAGGTTTAAAAAGATTACCATTGCCCCATCAAGTTCAATAGTATCACTAAATCCCCCACTATGAACTTCAGCCACACAATACCATAGCTAGAAAAGCAGTCTGCTTAGTTGGCACTCCAGCCATCATTTTCAATATTTACTCCCTTCACCATTGATGCACAGCGAAAGCCATATATCTCAACACCTTCCTAACCTAGAACTTAGAAGAACAGGATAGACACATGACAACAACAGATATGCTTCCTTTCCAGTCATATCATCCACGTGGATTCACAGCACTGTTACATTATCAATGGGTCAAAATCTTTGAACTCCCTTCCCAACAGGGTGGGTGGGCCTATATGACATGATGTGGAGGTGTCACTGTTAGACTGGGGTGGACAAAGTCAGAAGTCACACGACACCAAACAAATGCCTGTGATTTCAAATAAACCTGGTGTCATGTAACAGCTTGTCATCATTGCTAAGACATAGTAATATGTAATATAAACTGGCCCTGTAAATAGTGTTCATATCTTTCCAATAAAGTATAAAAATGATTCCGCTAATTTAAGCAGCTTTTGCGCAAGTTTGATGCATGTGAAATGCAAACCTTGAAAGTGTATTTACTCATTTAACATTAACGCTCTCTCCTTAATGGCACTTTGATTTGACTGGTCAGACTGACCAATTCTCTCCCATTTTATCCTCAAGTGCTGACTGAAGATACATGTCTCAGTGGCAATATTTTTAGGTATAAAAGACACCCCTTCCGCCGTCTTTCTTGATCTAATCATCCCTCAATTTCTAACCCTCTGACATGAATTGATTGCCTGATCTTAGCGCTCTACGTGCGATAACACTGCAAGATCAGTTAGTCCTAACTAAACAAAAATATACAAATTTCCTTCAAGATTTGCATTCCATACAACTGTTCCACTATTCAGTCAGGTGAAAATGAGTTCAATAGTGCAATAACTGAACTAGTGTTTTGTGCTGCAAAAACAACTATTTAGCATTTAGAGTTTGGTTATCTCAAAGATCAGAATTATTTATTCAAATCACACTTAACTACTGACGCAACTCATGGCTTCAAATGACTCCACTTTAACAGTCATTCATGGTAGTATACTTTGCACTTAATCTTTCGCAGTGAAAAAAAAATTTTCTTCTAGTATTTATTTTGAGACCTTATTACAGAGATTCACCTCACTTTCAATAATTTAGAGAAATGAGCTGTGGCAGACTCTAATCCTGCCCTTGCCCCTTACTTTGTATTTAAAAAAGCATTAAGCTGGAAAATGCAGTGCAGTTGTTCATGTAAATAACACTGTCAATCAGAACACGATAATACCAGCAAGTGACTGCAAGCCTACAGTCTATGCTAGCAAAAAATTTGTCAAGTATCACAATTGTGCTCTTTTGAAGTTAATTGCAATGATGAGAGCACATAGCATGAATAATAAATAAATACATTTCACACAGGGAGTGTTTGACTCTGCCAGTTTCTGCTTATGTTACAGAAATACAACAATGGAACTTACACTGTCAAGGCTTTCTATTTCACTCTGCAATGCAAGATAAAGTCTTATTTCAAAACAATGCCAAAAAACCTGTTAACTTCCCACAGCATCTATCGCCAACTATAGAACTATTCATGGTATCCACTGCAGTGAGTGCATCTACAATATTGAGAGAGATCCTTCATCATCTCAGAGGACTAGTAACCCAGCCACCAAGTTAAACCTCTGGGACGTGGGTTCAAATCTATCATGGAACTTAAATTCAATTAATAATAAAGAAAAGCTAGAATTGAAAGACTAATCAGATAACACATACGATCAGCAATAGTTGTAAAAACCCATCTGGTTCATGAATGTCTTCCAGGGACAGAAATTGCCATCCTTACCTGGCCTGGTTTACTTGCAACTTCAGATCCATAGAAACGGGGCTGATGCTTAACTGCCATCTGAAGTGGCCTCAGCAGGTCACTCAATTCAATGGCAACAAATGAAAACTTTGTTCAATAATGCCCATATCCCATGTGTACTTTAATACAGCCTCATTTTATTTTGATTTTCCTAGGGAATGGGAAATATTCTCCACCCATCCTTTCAACTCAAACAAACAAAGTGAAAATGCTGAATATAAACATTATTTAACGATGAAAATAACAGTGGCACAGTGCATCAGTACATGAGCATTTCCAATCTCATACTTGTATACCTAGCTGAAATCAATGAGATAAAAGTATACACTGTACTATATTTACTGAAATACAAGTGAGTTGAGAGTTTGTTGCTGGGAAAGCACAGAAGGTCAGGCAGCATCCGAGGAGGGGAATTGACATTTTGGGCATAAGCACTTCATCAGGAATGAGGCTTGGGGGCTGGTGCTGAGAGATAAATGGGAAGGGGGGTGGAGCAGCTAGCTGAGGAAGCGATAGGTGGTTTAAATTGAGTGAGAAGGACTTAGGTCAGAGGGAGGATTGATGGACAGGTCTGGAGGGCAGTGCCAAGTTGGAGGCTTGAGATTGGGGTAATGTGGGGGCAGGGGAAATGAGGAAGCTGTTGAAATCCACATTTATCCTTTGTGGTTGCAGGGTCCCAAGGTGGAATAGGAGGCTTTCTTCCTCCAGAGATCAGATGGTAACGGTTTGGTGGTGGAGGTGACGCAGAATCTGCATAAGCTTGATGGAATGGGAGGGGGAATTAATGTATTCAGCCACAGGGCGATGGGGTTGGTGGTTCGGGTGTCCCAGAGATGTTCTCTGAAACGATCTGCAAGAAGACATCCTGTCTCCCCGATGTAGAGGGAACCACACCGAGTGCATTGATGCAGTAGATGACATTTGTGGAGGTATAGGTAAATTTCTGTCAGTTGTGGAAGGATCCCTTGGGGCCTTGGATGGAGGTGAGGGGAGTGGTGTGGGCACAGGTTTTGCACTTCCTGCGGTGGCAGGGAAAGGTCCCAGGAGTGGAGTGTGGGCTGGTGGGGGGCGTGAACCTAACTAAGCAGTCGCTGAGGGAATGGTCTCTTCGGAATGCTGACAGGAGTGGGGAGGCAAATATATCTCTGGTAGTGGGGTGCGTTTGCAGGTGGCATAAGTGGTGGAGGATGATGCGATGTACACGGTGGTTGGTGGGGTGGAAGGTGAGGATCAGGGCAGTTGTCATTATTGCGTTGGGAGGGGTGGGGTTCAAGGGTAGTGGTGCATGAAGTGGAGGAGATGTGCTTGAGGGCATTGTCGACCACGTGGGAAGGGAAGTTGTGATCATGGAAGGAGTCCATCTGGGACTTTGAGGTGTAATTGGTTATCCTAGGAACAGATGTGGTGGAGACTGAGGAATTGGGAATAAAAGATGGCATTTTTACAGGAGGTAGGGTGGGAGATAGTGTAGTGTAGGTAGCTGTGGGAATCGGTAGGCTTGTAGTAGATATCTGTGGTTAGTTGGTCGCCAGAGACGGTGATGGAGAGGTCGAGAAAGGGGAGGGAGGTATCTGAGATTGTCAAGGTGAATTTGAGGTCAGGGTGGAAGTTGTTGGTAAAGTTGATGAACTGTTCAACCTCCTCGTGGGAGCAAAGGCGGCGCCAATACAGTCATTAATGTAGCAGAGGAACAGGTTGGGGGTGGTGCCGGTGTAACTGCGGAAGATGGACTGTTCCATGTATCCAACAAACAGGGAGGCGTGGCTGGGGCCCATTCGGGTGCCCATGGCTACCCCTTTGGTTTGGAGGAAGTGGTAGGATTGGAAGGAGAAGTTGTTGATGGCGAGGACCGGTTCAGCCAGGCGGATGAGGGTGTCAGTGGACAGATACTGGATGGGGTGGCGAAATAAAAGTGAGCCTAGACGCAAAACATCCAAGATATACAGTCCCACTAAAAAGAACAGAGAAGTGATATGAAAATATGAAGTGATCAGTTCTGCTGTAACAGATGTTTTGCCGAAAGGTTCAAGAAAAGAAATTTTATTGAAGCTTGGTGTATTAAACAGTCATCCATGTATATTATCCAGAAAGAACAAAATGGGAACAAAATCATTAACCACGACAAACAAAATCAAGTACTAAAATATTAAAAACATAACATCACATTAAAGGCGTGACATTTGACATACAAAAGATGTAAAACTGGTTTAATTTCCAAGTTTAAATCCAGAGTATAATTTGGATTTTGTAATGATTATGGTGACTAGTTGATAGCTGACACAAACAACAGGGTAAATGGTCTTCTGTTCTACCATAATCACTTTGACTCTCGTGTCCAGTTAACATTCGGATCCAGTGACACTCTTTCTGTGACGATACTGCTCCTTTAATATGGTTATGTTGTCCTTGCCTTTTTCTTTCAGAGGGGTCGTAAAGGCAGAGGTTCCAATATGTCTGGGTTTATCTACTTGAAGAGGCTTTTAAGTCTTTTTTTTTGAAAAAACATTTGTACAATGGAAGGGGAATGGCCAGTTCTCCCAGTTCACGGTTTAATTTGGTTTGGTTTAACAAGCTGATTTTGTATGCAGCTGCTGGTTAAGTTTTAGCTAGGAACCCATAAAAGCTATAGGGACTTATAGAAGCAGTTCCATGCTGATCCTCCCTCTCTCTGTCATCTCTGCTGTGTTTGAATTTACCTTTTGCCAAGGGATGTTGTATGAGATGCTGTAAGTATTTGGAAAAGCATCATAAGGTGCAAGAGTGTTGACTGGGTTTTCAAATAGTTATGTTATTCTAAATTTGGTTTTATTTAGCTCGTGTGTAAGTGAATCCTGTTTTGCTTAAAACAGAGTGGTTGGGCCAGCTGCATCACCCCTGGAATATCTACTTCAAACCTGCTAAAACTAGAAAAGTTAGGATCTGGGTTACCTTCTTGAAATGTTTTGAGGGGGTCTGGCCAGTCCATAACATTTCAGAATTTATTTTAGCTCGGAAAAAGGTTGGTACATATCCTGAAGTTGGGGTGAGGGACTAAAAGATTGGAGGAGACTAAGCCTATAGAAATTAAAGAGTTGGGCAGACTAAGGAATGGGTAATGGTCAGCCTGGGAGATTCAACAGCTGCGAATGGGAATTATTCGTAGTTGACAATGATTGTTTGTGGTAGCAGCCCATGTTATGACAAGGTCTGCTGTACAGGGGTTAAGGTAAGGAGATGGGAGAAGGTCCTCAAACCATAAAATTATTGAACTCAATACTGAATCCAGAAAGCTAGAGGAAAACAAGGTGCTGCTCTTCCAGCCTGTGCTGAGCTTCGATGGAACAGTGCAGCAAGTCTGACAGAGAGGTTGAGCAGGGATCATGGTGGGTGTTTGAGATTAGATTCTCTACAGTGTGGAAACAGGCCCTTCCGCCCAACAAGTCCACACAGCCCCTCCAAAGAGAAACCCACCCAAACCCATTCTCCTACCCTATATTTACCCCTGACTAACACACCTAACATTGTGGGGAATTTTGCATGGCCAATTCACCTAACCTGCACATCTGTGGATTGTGGGAGGAAGCCGGAGCACCCAGAGGAAACCCACGCAGACACGGGGAGAATGTGCAAACTCCACACAGACAGGTGGGAATTGAACCCAGGACCCTGGTCCTGCGAGGCAGCAGTGCTAACCACTGAGCCACCGTGCTGCCCACAAGCATAACCCATCTCGACCTATTTGCCACATTTACCCCTGACTAACGCACCTAACACTATCGGCATTTTAGCATGACCAAGTGGCAAGTGTTGAAGTGGCAAGCAACAGGAAGCGGAGTCTTTTTTACGGACCGAAGATAGGTGTTCTGCAAAGCCACCACCCAGTCTGTCCTTCATTTCCCCAATGCAGAGGAGACTACATTGTGAGCAACAAATGCAGTAGATTAGATTGACTGAAGTACACAAAATACTGCTTCACCTGGAAGATGGGGCTTTGAATAGTGAGGAGGGAGGAAATAAATGGACAGGTGTTTAATCTTCTGCAACAGTATGGGAAGGTGCCATGGGTATGTAGGGACATATTGGGTGGAGTAGATCAAGATTAGATTAGATTACATTACAGCGTGGAAACAGGCCCTTCGGCCCAACAAGTCCACACCGACCCGCTGAAGCGCAACCCACCCATGCACCTACATTTACCCCTTACCTAACACTACGGGCAATTTAGCATGGCCAATTCACCTGACCTGCACATCTTTGGACTGTAGGAGGAAACTGGAGCAGCCGGAGGAAACCCACGCAGACACTGGCAGAACGTGCAAACTCCACACAGTCAGTCGCCTGAGGCGGGAATTGAACCCGGGTCTCGGGCGCTGTGAGGCAGCAGCGCTAACCACTGTGCCACCGTGCCGCCCACTGTTCTGGAGGGAACTGACCCTGCAGAAGGCTGACAAGGGAAGGGAGGGGAATGTGTATCTAGAGGTGGTGGAACTGCAGCTAATAATCTTCTGGATGTGGATGATAGTGGATGGTAAGTAAGGACCAGAAGGACCGAATCACTGTTGTGGGAGGGAAGAGAAGGGTCTAAATGCTAGAGGTGGGTGGACATGACTGAGGGCTGTGTTAACTATGATGATAAGGAATCCTCAGTGAAGGAAGATGATGGACATTTTAGAGGTCCCCTTGTAGAAGTTGGCACCATCAGAACAATTGCGACAGAGATGGGGAAATTGGGAGAATGAAACAGACTTTACAAGAAGCAAGTTTGAGGATGTACATAGTCAAGGTAACTATGGAAGGCAGCCTCTGTCCAGAAATGGAAACAGATGTCAAGGGAAGGGAAGGGAGGAGGTCAGAGATGGAGTAGATGAAGGAGAGGGCTGGGTGGACAGTGGAAGGAAATTGATAAACTCTTCCAATTCTGGATGAGAGATGGAAGCAGCATCAATGTATTGGAGAAAGAGTTATGCAAAGGAGTATTCCAAGTACCCCACAAAGTTACAGACGTAACTGGGGCCCGTGCAGGTATCCATGGCCACCCCCTTTGACCTGAATGAAGTGAGAAGAGTTAAAAGGGAAGTTGTTCAAAGAGAACAAGCTGGGCCCGGTGGAGGATGGGGATAACTCAGGCCCCTTTTCCAGGAAGAGGCATATAGCCCCGAGACTGTCCTGGTGGGGAATAGAGGGATGTGCGCCTGTGTGATCACAAGAAAAGTGATTGTGGCCTGCTGTTCAACAATGGGGTCATGGTCCAGAGATAGAAGTGGGTGTCTAACAGCTAGCGCTCAGCCTCCGCAACATAGAGGTCAGTACACCAGGTAACACCCATTCTTGTCAGCAGACTTGATGAGAATGTGCTCTCAGATACAACCCTCACAGAATGCAGTCAACTCACAGCAAATTGATAAGGTGGCAGAGAAATTGAGGTAACCATGTCACATCGATAGTTCTTGAAGAACAGGTCGAATGCAGGTAAAAGGCCAGAGGAAGAGGCCCAGATGGAGGAAGTGTGTTACAGGTGGGTGAAGGGATCTGTGGGAGGAAGAGAGAACTCTTGCCCAATGAAACTGCTATTATTGAGCAAAAGGAGACATCTGAAAATTATACTGAAGGGATCAAATTAACAAACTTTTCAATCTGGTTATGACAAGCCCACCAGCCTACACATTTATCCACAAAATCACCAACAGACAGGCTCCTGTCAACACTTAAAGTGGTGAACAACCAGTACTAAAATATCCATAAAATATTACTTATCACTCGCTAACAGGTCCCAGTTAAAACTAATGAAATTCACACTGCCAGGTGCAGAACTGCAAGTTAAAACATTTTATTCCAACTTTGTACAGATCACTAGAGAAGCTCAATCTGAAACAGTGAAGTTTCAGGCATCCTACTTTAAAAAGAGACAATGATTCCATATCTGAGATTATGCACATTAGGAAAGATTCACAGACCTGGAAAGAACAAGATTGAGGGGAGTGATTCAGTTCAAGGCTAGAGGTAATTCACTCTTTGTAAAGGTATTCGATCAAATGTGTCTTGAAATGAGGTTAGAACCAAGAGGCTGCGAGACAATCAAATGCTTCACCAGATGTAATAGTTTGTCTCAGAGAAGTACGCGAAGTCAATAATTGAAAATAAGTATCTTTGGATGCAGTGTAATGATGAATGAAAACTTACTGTGAGGGTTGAAGTTCAAGAGATGAGTTGGACATGACAGAGGGCATATAGTTTTGCAAAAATTACAAATATGTTTCAAGCTAACTAGAAAACATTTCTCAGCTCTATCCTGTACCGAACAAATGTACTTCAGGTTTGGGTATCCAGATGATTTAAGCACACAGCCATGCAGTTAGGACCAAAATCTTTTCAGTCAAGAACCTTGGGTTAGTTAGGGATTCTTTTTCCCCCCCACCAGAACTGTAATATTAATACTACTAAAACAGTACAATTGGAGCAATGAAACTAACAAATAAAATTAACACATTCTCCAATTTCATAATAAACCATTCTGCAAATGCTAATAATATTTCAACTCAAAGAGCACATCAGCCCAAGAACTTACACAATGCTTAAACAGAGAAAAGGAAAAACACAGAAAAAAGGTTGCATGCAAACACAAATTCAAGTGCTACAACTAGAACTACAAACATCCAACACTAATGATAAGAGCTCAACAACATGCCATTCAAAAGTTACCAGTGTCACAGTCTTCGCTAGGAAAGCTCAGTTCCAGTTGAACTTGCAGAGTTGATGCACAGCTTCTGTGCCAAGATGGAAGAATCAACAATTAAAAAGTGGTAAATTTGTCAACTGTTTACAGTATTAGGCAAAAATCAGTAAACAGATCATCTGTATTTTAATGTCAGTATTTAGACATTCATGGATGAGGGCCATTGACGATGCAAAATTATAAGGCACTTTATTTGTGAAATATTTAGCTGTCAAAGTAAATGACTTAAAGTTGATCTCCCATACAATGAGGTAATTCAAGTCATCCAACTAGAAAACTGAATTCTGCACACTCACCACTAAACACTTTTGTTACTACAGCTAAACACCTTTTAAAAATCTATTCGCATAAAGAATGGTATTCAAATAACAAAGGATATCAACTTTCAATATGAACCAAGATTATAAGTTAGCAACTATTGAGGAGTTGGATAATGTAATGAAATTTATTACAACGTGGGTATGTATCAAGCTTTTCGGGTGCTCAAAATCAATAGTCAAATTACATTAACTTATTAAACAGATGGATGCAAAATGTGACAGAAGTTAGCTGCCATAAACTTCCAAATGATAAATGAATAGGATATATCTAAGCAGCTGTGGTTCTGTTCGCCGAGCTGGAAGTTTTTGTTGCAAACGTTTCGTCCCCTGTCTATCTTCTCACAAACTTTAAATATATCTAAAGCAACTAAACAGACAGCAATATCCATAAAGTCCAATGATTAATAGTACTATTTTAGGAAAAAAAGGAAACATTTTTCCACGAAGATTGCCCTATTTACACTATTGTCAGTTTTAATCAAAGCTTATTACTGCACTATGAAAAGAAATACCAACACATTTTAAATGGACAATTAAAATAAGCTTTAATATTAAGATTTGTGTTAAACAAGTGAAATACAGTCCAATGAAATACAACTGAATACAACTGCTGAAATTGTATTGATTGTTAGACTCCTGTACAATGTTAAAAATCTCACAACACCAGGATATAGTCCAACAGGTTTATTTGAAAGCACTAGTTTTCAGAGCACTGCTCTTTCAACCACCTGATGAAGGAGCTGCACTCCGAAAGCTAGAGCTTCCAAATAAACCTGTTGGACTATAACCTGGTGTTGAGATTTTTAGCTTTGTCCATCCCAGTCCAACACTGGCACCTCCAAGTTATAGTAATCAACACAACAAAAGACAAAGCAGGAAACTATAGTGTAAAATTTGTCTTTGAGAAAAATGGAGTAACTCATTAAGAAAGTTTGAGCTGGATATTTAGAAAATCAGAATACAAATATGATTTGGAGATGCCCGTGTTGGCCTGAGATGCATAAAGTGAAAAATCACACAGCCACCTGATGAAGGAGCAGCACTACGAAAGCTAGCACTTCCAAATAAACTTGTTGGACCATAACCTGGTGTTGTGAGATTTTTAACAGAATACAAACCAGTAGAGTTGACATGGTTCTGTGGAAAGAAAATAGTTCAGATCTATTTATCAAGAGTTATTTGAGATATACTGACCAGGAAACAGTAGATGTAGTGCATTTGATCTCCAAGAGGCATGTATTAAAGTGGCACATTCGAGGTCACTATACAAGATAACACTCATGCTTGGGGGTATTAATCGGCATCAAAACACAATCGGTCAGTTAACAGAACACAGGAAAAATTAATCAGTTCCAGCTCCGCCAAGTACAACTCGTGGATTCCACAGACCTCTCAGGACTCTACTATTTACATATTAATGATTTGAACAATGGGCATAAATGTGTTGTTATGACACAGGGTAAACCCTCCTGCTTAATTTCAAACCAGCAATACAGAAAAGATTTATCCCATACAGTAATCTGTAAAATTTCGAGTGGCCAAGAACTATTTGAAGTAAAAGTTAGCAACTTTGTTTCTTAAAGTATAACAGAATTATTAACTAACAACTATTCACAATTCCTTACTCTAACCTATCTTTTACCTTCCCTTCGAAAATGCTAGTCCGATAAAACTCCTGATTAAGATTTACAAAACAAAACTTCTGATCTCAAAATCAAGCAGCTTTTGGTTTTTCTATTTGAACTTTCCTGTGTCTTCTTAGAAATTTCTGCTTCACAGGTAACAGGTACCTTTTAAGATCGAAAAAGGTACCTTTTAAGAGAACCATTTTTTCAGGCAGTCTGTTTACTTGCCGGGGTTTGGCAGTTCTCCTCCCAACTGTTCAATTTCCCCAGTCTTGTATCCCCCCCCAAACATCAAATTGTGTCACTGACTTTTAAGATTGCCAACATACTCAATTCAAACTTGATTGGAATTTGGTATCTTCAGGGTATAATTTAAACTGGCCGAATTCAAATTTGTTTTAGTCTCATAGCAACTCAACCAGTGCTCTGTTCAAAACCAAATGTTACTTTGCAAATTCTCCAGCACTTGTGTGCTGGTCAAGTCTTTCACTCTCTTAAAAGGTACAGTACACTTCTACACCTTCATAACAGTATTGTATCAAACTTTGCTGAGAATGCAAATGGCAAAGCAAGTTAAGCAATGCAAGAAGTCTGCAAAGGGAGACACTATGGGTAAAATAAGCAGCAGAATGAAGCATGATGTGAAAAAGTTAGAGCTTGTTCACTTTGGAAGAACAAGGACAAAAGTAATATATGCTTAAATGAATGGTGCGGAGGTGCCAGTGTTGGACTGGGGAGGGACAATGTTAAAAATCATACCAGGTTATAGTCCAACAGGTTTATTTGGAAGTACAAGCTTTTGGAGCTCTGCTCCTTCATCAGATATCTAATCAATGGAGATTAGCTACAGAATTATTCAGTACTAAGCAATTTGGTTGACTGCACATATGAAACAACATTAGTGGGGAGGTACAGCAAATAACAAAACCAGATGGAATGCTGACTGGTACTGCAAGTCGTATGGATTATAAGTTGTCTTACGACAAGAGTACAGGCCCTTGGACAGTTCATAACTAGAGAACTGCATACACTTTTGGTTTCCTTATTTAGGAGAGGTATACTTACATTGGAGCCGGTCAGGAAAGTCCCATTAGATTAAAAACCAAAAGAACTGCAGATGTTGGAAATCAGAAACAAAAGGAGACAGGGTTGGAAAAAGTCAGCAGATCTGGCAGCATCTGGAGTGAGAAATCAGATTCAAATGTTTTGGGTCCAGTGACCCCTTCTTCAGAACCGATCATGGTTAGGAAAAAGTTGGTTTTAATAAAGATAAGGGTTAAGGAGTAAATAGTCAGATGTACAGCATGGAAACAGACCCTTCGGTCCAACGCGTCCATGCCGACCAGATATCCCAACCCAATCTAGTCCCACCTGCCAGCACTCGGCCCATATCCCTCCAAACCCTTCCTGTTCATATACCCATCCAAATGCCTCTTAAATGTTGCAATTGTACCAGCCTCCACCACATCCTCTGGCAGCTCATTCCATACACGTACCACTCTCTGCGTGAAAAAGTTGCCCCTGAGGTCTCTTTTATATCTTTCCCCTCTCACCCTAAACCTATGCCCTCTAGTTCTGGATTCCCCAACCCCAGAGAAAAGACTTTGTCTATTTATCCTATCCATGCCCCTCAATTTTATAAACCTCTATAAAGTCACCCCTCAGCCTCCAATGTTCCAGGGAAAACAGCCCCAGCCTGTTTAGTCTCTCTCTGTAGCTCAGATCCTCCAACCCTGGCAACATCCTTGTAAATCTTTTCTGAACCCTTTCAGGTTTCACAACATCTTTCCGATAGGAAAGAGATCAGAACTGCATGCAATATTTCAACAGTGGCCTAACCAATATACTGTACAACCGCAACATGTCCTCCCAACCCCTGTACTCAATACTCTGACCAATAAAGGAAAGCATATCAAATGCCTTCTTCACTATCCTATCTACCTGCGACTCCACTTTCAAGGAGCTATGAACCTGCACTCCAAGGTCTCTTTGTTCAGCAACACTCCTAGGACCTCACCATAAAGTGTACAAGTCCTGCTAAGATTTGCTTTCCCAAAATGCAGCACCTCGCATTTATCTGAACTAAACTCCATCTGTCACTTCTCAGCCCATTGGCCCATCTGGTCCAGATCTTGTTGTAATTTGAGGTAACCCTCTTCGCTGTCCACTACACCTCCAATTTTGGTGTCATCTGCAAACTTACAAACTGTACCTCTTATGCTCGCATCCAAATCATTTAAGTAAATGACAAAAAGTAGAGGACCCAGCACCGAACCTTGTGGCACTCCACTGGTCACAGCCTCCAGTGTGAAAAACAACCCTCCACCACCACCCTCTGTCTTCTACCTTTGAGCCAGTTCTGTATCCAAATGGCTAGTTCTCCCTGTATTCCATGAGATCTAACCTTGCTAATCAGTCTCCCATGGGGAATCTTGTCGAATGCCTTACTGAAATCCATATAGATCACATCTACTGATAGTTGAAGAACAAGCCCAAAGAGAAACGAGGACAGTTGGGCAGAAAGGAGTGGATAACACTCAGCCTAGAAGAATGGATAGCTGCTAACAAGAATTATTAGTGGCTAACAATATGATTTGTGTAATAGAGATCATGTGAAAACAAGGTCGGGTGTGTGGGTGTTAGATATGGACATGGGAGGAAACACCTGAAGCCCTAATATTGTTGAATTCAATATTCAGTCCAGAAGGCAGTAGAGTATCCAAGTGGAAAAGGAGATGCTGTTCTTCAGGCTTGTGCTCAACAGCAAACCTAAGACAAAGATGGGCCAGGCAACAAGATCACGTGTTGAAGTTGTAAGCAACAGGAAGCTCAGGGTCTTTTTTGCGCCCAGCCTCCTGTAGAGGAGACCACATTATGAACAGCAAGACTGGATTGAGTCTGTGATACTGAGGAGGGAGGAAGTAAACAGGCAGATGTTACACCTACAGTTGCAGGTGAAGGTGCCGTCTGTGGGAAGGGAGTTGGGCGTGAAGGAGGAGTGGACCAGGGTGGCCTGGAGGGACCAGCCCTTGTGGAAGGCAGACAGGGGAGTGGAGGGGAATGTGTGTTTAGTGGTGGTATCCTGCTGGGGGTGGCAGAAATTGCAACTATGTGGCTGCTAGTGGGATGGTAGGGGAGGACAAGGGGGACCCCATTGCTGCTGGTGGGAGGGAAGAGAAGGGGTGAAGGCTGAAACACAGCTAAGGACCTTGTGAACTACAGTGGTGGGGAATCCTTGGTTGAAGAAGGTGGATGTTTTGGAGGCCTCCTCGTCGAAGCTGGCATCAGAATAGATGTGATGTAAATGACATAATTGGGAAAATGGAAGAGTCCTTGCAGGAAGCAGGATTAATTGTCCACCACCATTCATCGAGTCATAGAGGTGTACAACACGGAAACAGACCCTTCAGTCCAACTCGTCCATGCCGATTCATGATTGCATGTGGCAGGATTGTAGACCTTCAGTTAATCCATTGGTTGTACGATCAGCTCTGTCTATTACTTGCTCCTTATGCTGTCAGATATGTTAACTCAGCTTGTTTGATGGCTTCACATCTCATTTTTACATATTCCTAGTGCTGCTCCATTGTCCCAGGGTTGATCCCCTTGCTCGATAGTAATGGCTGAGTGACAGATCTACCAAGTCATGAGGCTGCAGATTGTGGAATATAATTCTACTGCTACTGCTGATCCACAAAGATGGCCAGTCTTGACTTGTTAGATCTATGAAGCCAATCCCATTTAATACGATGGTAATACCCTCCATCACGACCAATGTGAAGACAGGAGTCCGATTCCGCAAGGACTGTGTAATAGAATCGGTAAGAGCAACCATCATGGGCAGATGCATCTGCAACACACAGTCTAGCAAGGATGAAGTATGTTTTCCCTCTGGTTGGTTCCTTCACCATGTGCTGCAGATCTAATCTTGCAGCTAAGTTCTTTACGATCCAACAAGCTCGTCCATTAGTGCTGCTGTGAGCCACTCGGTGGCTAACATTGAAATCCCCCACCAGAGAACATCTGGTACCCCCAGTGCTTCCTAAGTGTTGTTCAACATAAAGGAGTGCTGCTTCATCAGGAGTATGTGGCAGTCAGCAGGACTGCCTTACCCATGACTTTCCTTACCCATGGGTAACCTGAAGTCATGAAACTTCATGGGGTCCAGAGTCAATGTTGAAGACTCCCAGGGCAACTTCCCCCTGACTGTACACCAATGTACCATCACCTCTGCAGGGTTTGTCCTGCCAGTGGGACAGGTCATATCCGGGGACGGTGATATCTGGGACATAGTCTGTAAGGTATGACTATGAACATGACTGTGTCACGCTGTTGCTTGACTAGTCTGAGACACAGCTCTCCTGATTTTCACGCTAGTTAGTAAGGAGGACTTAGTGCACTAAACAATGACAAAAATACAGACTCTTAACAGAAGGTTAACAGCCTTGTCATTCTAATATAAATAAATCTAAACTCTTGTGGCATTAAGCACTTAGTGAGATTTAATGAAATAGTTTATCCGATTTTTAAACTGATTTGTAGACATTGTCGTGGAGAATACACCTGATGATGATTAACAGTTCACTTCCAAGACTTGGTTTAATTTTAAACATGCCATAGAGGTGTACAGCACAGAAACAGACCCTTCAGTCCAAATCGTCCATGCTGACCAGATATCCCAACTTAATCTAATTTTACCTGCCAGCACCTGACCCATATCCCTCCAAACCCCTCCTATTCATGTACCTATCCAGATCCCTTTTAAATGCTGCAACTGTACTAGCCTCCACCACTTCCTCTGGTAGCTCATCCCACACACCATTCTCTGCATGAAAAAAATTAGCCCTTAGGGCCAATTTTCCCCCCCTCACCCTAAACCTATGCCCTCTAGTTCTGGACTCCCCAACCCGAGGGAAAAGACCTAGTCTATTTACCCTATCCATGCCCCTCAAAATTTTATAAACCTCTATAATGTCACCTCTCAACCTCCGATGCTCCAGAGAAAACAGCCCCAGCCTATTTAGCCTCTATCGATAGCTCAAATCCTCCAACCCTGACAACATCCCTGTAAACCTTTTCTGAACCCTTTCAAGTTTCACAATATCTTCCCAATAGGATGGAGACCAGAATTGCACATAATATTCCAAAAGTGGCCTAATCAATGTCCTGTTTAGCTACAAGATGACCTCCTAACTCCTGTACTCTGATCAATAAAGGAAAGCATACCAAATGCCTTCTTCACCATCCTTTCTACCTGTGACTCCACTTTCAAGGATCTATGAACCTGCACTCAGAAGTCTCTTTGTTCAGCAACACTCCCTAGGACCTTACCATTAAGTCTACATTAGAGTGGTGCTGGAAAAGCACAGCAGGTCAGGCTGCATCCGAGGAACAGGATGCAGATTTCCAGCATCTTCATTCCTCACTTTTGCCCTACCATTAAGTGTCCAAGTCCTGCTAAGATTTGCTTTCCCAAAATGCAGCACCTTGCATTTATTTAAACTCTATCTGCCAATCCTCAGCCCACTGGACCATCTGATCAAGATCCCATTGCAATCTGAGGTAACCTTCTTCGCTATCCACTACACCTCCAAATTTGGTGTCATCTGCAAATTTAATAACTGTACCTCTTGTGCTCACATCCAAATCATTTATATCAATGACAAAAAGTAGTGGTTTGTCTTTGATTGGTCAGGACATTGTTTATGTATTCATTATTCATCAGACAACTCTACTATAGGACTCATGTGGTAGTGGAAGCATCTCTTCCTCTGAACCAGGAGTTCCAGTTTCAAGTCCCATCTCCTCCAGAGCAGTGTAATAACCTGAACAGGTTGATTAGCAAAGATATCTAGCAAAGTCTACATGCATCGAATCAGACACACTTATTTCATACAGATTAAAGATTTGTGTTCTTGCAAAGTGGCATGGTGGGACAGTGGTTACCACTGCTGCCTCAGCGCAAGGGACCTGGGTTCAATTCTGACCTCAGGTGACTGCCTGTGTGAAGTTTGCACATTCTATTCATGTCTGTGTGTGGGTTTCCTCCGGGTGCTCCAGTTTCCTCCCACAGTCCAAAGAGGTGTAGGTTAGGTGAATTGGCTTTGGCGAGTTGCCCATATAGCTCGGGGATGTGTAGGCTAGGTGCATTAGTCTGGGGTAAATGTAGAGTAATACAGTAGGGGAATGTGTCTGGGTGGGATACTCTTCGGAGAGTTGGTGTGGACTTGTTGGGCCAGATGTCCTGTTTCCACACTGTAGGGATTCTATGATAAGTTCTAAGTGTCCTGACAAGTGCAAGACAAAAAGCTTTAACATGATGTTCTCATTTGTCAGCTATATTCAAGTTTTATACTATCGAACCACTATGAATTGAGAGAAGGACAGGCCAACAGAAACGTACACAAATGTGGCAAATTAAAATCTTACCACTATTTCTGTGAACTGCAGCTGACATTACAATTTCAATTTAAGTTTGCTCTTTCGCTTATCATATGCAAATTTAGACACATCCTTTCAATGCCTCTTCCTGAATTGGTCATATCCTTGCGAAAGGAGACATTTATTTATCTTTACAGTAACTTTAGGTCTGCTTAGCACAGAACATGATTCAACATTCTTTCCTTAAAAACAAGAGTGGTATTGCAAGGACAATGCAGGAATAAGTGAGGGCAGCACGGTGCTCAATGACTGGCAATGCTGCCTCACAGCGCCAGGGACCTGGGTTCGACTCCAGTTTTGGGCGACTGTCTGTGTGGAGTTTGCACATTCGTCCCGTGTCTGCGTGGGTTTCCTCCGGGTGCTCCGGTTTCCTCCCACAGTCCAAAGATGTGCAGGTCAGGTGAACTGGTCATGCTAAATTGCTTGTAGAGTTAGGTGCATTAGTTAGAGGGAATGGGTCTGGGTGGGTTACACTTCGGAGGGTCGGTGTGGACTAACTGGGCCGAAGGGCCTGTTTCCACACTGTAGGGAATCTAATCTAATCTAATAAAAAACAATGGTAAGCACGATTAGCTTAATTAAGAATAACTACGTATTTCACAATTCGGCAGCTTCATAGCACCTTTCAACTAATTATAAACATTGCCATTGAACAATTTAACAAAACATTTGTTATCTTTCTTAAATGACTGGCTAGGCAAACTTTGAATATTAATATTAAAATGAAACATCTTTAACGGTTCTTCCTCCATCTATAATGATATGCAGCAGTCCATCAGTAACAGTTTATTTCAGATTTTGTGTACTTTCAATGAAGCCATTTGCATAAAGCTGGGTTCAATTCTGAAACACAGTCCAGATTCATTAGAAATCTTTGGGAACAGAACAGTAACATTCGTTCCAGACAAGGAAAAACTCTTTATTAAATACTATCCTACATGATAAATTGCAAAGGGACTCGATAATTCTGTGGGAGAAAAAACAATTTGTCTTAAAAGAGAAACCTTTTATTCTTCAACTACGTCCGAGTTTTAATTTCAACGACATGTCGAAAGATCCTCCCAACGTATTGAATACAGTAACAATTAAGTTTTTGAAAGAGACAATTTACCACAGAAATTGTCTCAAAATCTGCAACTTCAAGACTCGGTCCAAACTGGATTTTGGATCTTGCCAATTTAGAGACAAAAAATTGGAATCTTAATTCAATTCACAGAACGCCCGACTTCAAGTCAATAAGTTTCTATTTGTATTTGAATAGTTGTTCGTTTGTACTTAAGAATTGCTGACAAAGACCACTCTGACAAAGCTTCTCGCCTCGAGCATATCAGGACATTTCACAAAAATAACAAAGTGAAGGCAAGTTAACATTCATCGTGTGTAGGAGGAGAGCCTTAATCAGTTGGCAAGTGGACTCTGATTGACAGAGGTATTACCATGGAGCATGTACCATCAATAATGATGGAGTTTGCCAGGTTTTTGTCTAAATCTTCAACGAGGTATTGTCCAGAGCAGTGAAGCAGTCCATGGCTAACTAAGTCCAGGTTTAGGCTGTCAAGTTGCAATTAACATGATCCACATAAATGCCAGGTAATGTTCATCTCAAATAAGAACCTAACCATTGCTTCTTGATATTCAATGGCAGTACTTTCATTGAATCTCCTCTATCAATACCCTGGGGGCTTACCATTAACCAGAAACTGAACTCAACACACTATGTAAGCACTGGGGCTGTATAAGCCGATCACAGTCTAGGTAATCTGCAGCAAGAAATTCACCTCTCCACTCCCCAAAGCCTGTCCACCATCTACAAAGTCAGCACTATGTTGAAATACTCCGCACTTGCTGGAATGAATAGAGCACCAATACTCAAGAAGTGTGACACCACCCAGGATAAAACAACGCACTTGATTGGCATCACATCCACAACATTCACACCCTCCACTATCGACAGTCAGTAGCAACAGAGTGTACTACAAGATCCACTGCAGAAATTTGTGGAAGTTCTTTAGACAGCACCTTTCAAATCCACAACCACTACCTCTAGAAGGATAAAGATAACAATTATATGGAACACCACCACCTGCAAGTCACCCTACAGTCACTTTGAAAATATATCACTGTGTCTCTGGGTCAAAGTCCTGGAGCTACCTAACGGCAATGTGGGCCTGCCTACAGCATGTGAACTGCAGCGATTCAAGAAGGCAGCTGACCAACTAAAGGACTACTATGCAAAAACAGAGGTTGCTGCAAAAGCTCAGCAGGTCTGGCAGCATCCTTGAAGAGAAATCAAAGTTAATGTTTCAATTCTGGTCTCCTTCCTATCGGAAAGATGTTGTGAAACTTGAAACCGTTCAGAAAAGATTTACAAGGATGATACCAGGGTTGGAAGATTTGGGCTATAGGGAGAGACTGAACAGGCTAGGGCTGTTTTCCCTGGTGCGTCAGAGGCTGAAGGGTGACCTTATAGAGGTTTATAAAATTATGAGGGGCATGGATAGGGTAAATAGGCAAAGTCTTTTCCCTGGGGTCAGGGAATCCAGAACTAGACGGCACAGGTTTAGGGTGAGAGGGGAAAGATATAAGAGAGATCTAAGGGGCAACTTTTTTTTTTACACAGAGAGTGGTACGTATATGGAATAAGGTGCCAGAGGAAGTGGTGGAGGCTGATACAATTGCAAAATTTAAGAGGCATTTGGATGGGTATATGAATAGGAAAGGTTTGGAGGGTTCTGTGCCGGGTGCTCGCAGGTGGGATTAGATTGGGTTGAGATATCTGGTGGGCATTGACGGGTTGGACCAAAGGGTCTGTTTCCATGCTGTACATCTCTATGACTCTAGATCCAGTGACCCTTCTTCAGAACTGATTGTTGGAGGAGAGTGAATAAACCCTGAATGTTGAAGATTTTAAGCAGGTCTGGCAGCATCTGTGGAGAGAATAAAGTTAACATATTGAATCCAGTAAATATTAAGTCTGTTTCCCTCTGAATAGATGTTGCCAAGCCTGCTGAGTTTCTCTAGCATTGTGTTTGTTTCAGATTTCCAACATTTACACTATTTTAGTTATTGCAATCTGTGATTTACAGAGTGCTTTTCAGGATCAAAGTTTAAATCCTGAGGCCTGTTCATACATTTTCACAAAACAGAGCAGCGAACCTGATCAAGATAGGCATTATCCCACAAAAATGTTACTGTATTCCTTAAGTAGTTGCCAAGACTTGGCAAAATGTCTTTTTTTCAATAATACTGAAGTTTTTATCTATTAAAATATGAGAAAGCATAGCAGTGAAAAAATAACACTTACAAATGAAATAATCGAGCAAGCTGAAGCATACGTTGCACTAGTGAAGCTACCAAGGAGCACATGCGGAAAAGCAGTTCATTATTTCAGATAATTTCAAGCACAGGGACACAGAGGATCGCTAACCGTCAAACAATGGCCAATTCATGTTCATAACGTGTTTGGGCCAGGTCAGATCAGATGGTTCAGTCCAAGCCATTTAGGTAGGATCGGGGGATTGTTTGGACCATTTGGGACTGAAGAAAAGTTAATAAACTAGCCAGACACATCACTGTACAAAACCATCAAATATTATCCAGGTGGACAATACAACGGAATTATCTGGTAAATAGTTGCACTTTGTAGCAATCAAAACTGATGCTAGTAATAAGTGGCCAACTGCATAAATCAAGAGCTGAAATAATTACCATCACGTATTTGCTAAGGATTCATCCCACAAATGGTGCACAATGGGCAGCACGGTGGCAATGGGCAGCATGGTGGCACAGTGGTTAGCACTGTTGCCTCACAGTGCAAGAGATCCGGGTTCAATTCCCACTTCAGGCAACTGTCTGTGTGGAGTTTTCACATTCTCCCTGTGCCTGCGCGGGTGTCCTCCGGGTTCCTCCCAAAGTCCAAAAATGTGCAGTTCAGGTGAACTGGTCATGCTAAATTGCCCGTAGTGTTAGGTGCAGGGGTAAATGTAGGGGAATGGGTCTGGGTGGGTTGCTCTTCGGAGGGTTGATGTGGACCTACTGGGCAGAAGGGCCTGTTTCCACACTAAGTAATCTTATCTAATCTCATTTCCTTCCAGCTCTACTTAAAATCAGGAGGAACAATAATTTTTGCTTTTAAAATAGAACTTTGAATAACTTTACCATGCTAAGCAACCACCTCAGAAAGATGATCGCAAGGATTTCATTCATGAACTGACTGGAAAAAGTACACAAGGCATTGCGCCCAGAGCATAAGCATTATAATGTATCATGCACAATTATATTTGTCTATATGCACAGGAGAACTGTCAGAACACTTTTGGCATCTCAATCAAACATTGTCTCAACTCCAGGATGAAGTATTAGCTTGATACACACACTACCAGTTACAGTTACAATGTTTTTGTGTGTAATTTGTAGTAATTGCTTGTTCATTTCAATTTTGGTTTTTTTTGGCCAAAAAAACATACTGCGTGTCATACAATCAGAACAGAAATGGAACACTATCAACATCCCTTTTCCGTATTTGTGATTGAGCAAGAAAATTGCTAGTTTATAACTTTTAGAAATGGAAATTACTTCTCAACAACACAACTATTAGATCCAAAATGTTTATGTTGCCATCAAGACAGACTCCTATACTTGCCAAATTAAAAGGGCAAGAACAATGCCCTTCTTGGACCAGACACAAATCTTGACACACAAAATTGCAAAGTCTTATTATGTGAACTGCTATACCCAATGCTGAAATACTTTGGATTGTGTTCCCAGGTTGGTTAAATTAACCAAGTTTGCAAATCAAAGCTCTTTACTTTGAAGGATATTCAAAAGACAAAACTTCCAAAAAAATGAGATGGTGTATTTTGAAGAAATTATTAGAGGGCTGCTGAACAGTCAAGGGTTTATCTCAGCTGAAATCAGGATAAAACCTTGTAATGTTGGCATTTTCTGAACCACACATTAGGGCTTTTGCCCGAAATGTCGATTTTCCTGCTTCTCGTATGCTGCCTGACCAGCTTGCTTTTCCAGTACCACACTCTTGACCACATATTAGCTGTCTACCCAACTGAGGTAACTGCACATTCCTCTCCACAGACTACTATCCCCCAACACAAATCAAAGAAAGTTAACTACAAGTGTCACATTAAAGGGCAGAAAGTCGAAGTATTTCACTCCCTACATGCATGAGATAGCCCCTAACTTAAGCAATTTCAGCCACACTGAGATAAATGTCAACAATGTAATTATATAAGAAAGAACTGCTGACTGCTTTTGCTTATGTCTGCTGACATAGTCATTTGTATACCAGCCTCTACTTACCAATTTCTAATCTCTTACAATTTACAAAACATTCTGACTTCCTTCAGTCTAAACCTCTCCCTTGCCCGCATTCAGCTTCAATTAGAGAGAATCTGTCGCTTTGTGACTTGCTGCTTCCACAGCTGCAACATACTATTTTATACACAGAAAACACTCCACACACAGATTACTTAAGAAAAAGATTTATTACGTTCCAAGCCACAAATTCCCATCAACATTATTCTGTCTAGTCCAATTTTAAGTCCTTTTACAATTTTTAAATTATGCCCCAAAGTTCCACTTAGTTTCAAATGTTCTTATTTTCATTAACCAAACTGTATGTCAAAAGCTTTCTGAAAGTTCACATTAACAACATCTTTGAGCACCCCTAACTTTCTCAGTAACCAAATCAATTCTCAGACCAACACTGCAATTACAGGATATTACAGCAAAGCTTTTCAACATTGGCATTCAAAGTCGGAGTTTCCTCATTACCTAGACCATAAGTGCCTTCCTTCAAAAATATTGACGAGTTGCTTAAAAATCAAGCAACACCCATTATTTGTAAACAATTTCTGAATCACGCTGAAATGTCTCAACTTTACCATTTAAACTATACACACTATAAACCCAGATGAAACTACACGTTGTTTTCCAGTGAGCAACATGAAACTTTTCAACTACATATCACAATTATATAAAAGTAGCACATGAGAATAAGGAACTATAGTCATGCAAACAGATGATAGAAGCTGTAGTTGCTCTTAGA